>NC_041403.2:133741783-133959283 GCF_900747795.2 Erpetoichthys calabaricus
TATTTTGATAAAAGAATTTGAACAACATATAAGAAGCGTATAAATTATTAAACAGTAAAACATTAACATTTAAGAAGTAAAGTTACATTAAGTACTACTGCAGTGCCTTCGGGTATACCTCATTTTTTTGTTGCCCATTACATGCTTAAATGTATACATTTTTTGGTGTACCTACCCGAGAACACGCGACATATAACCGAGCGCGGGAGAAGCATGGATTTTAAACACACGTTGAGTTCATCTGCTGGTCTCCCTCGTGGAATAACTGGTAATGTTTGACTAAAATCTACAGCGAGTAAAATGACATTACCTTCTATTTTTTTTTACGATCTCTGAGATCTTGCTTTTTTCGGTTCAAGGCTTCATAAGCTCTTTTATGTTGTATGGTGTACTTATCCCAAACCATCATCTTTGAATGTTGCAAGACTTTCGCCTTGTATGTAGATCGGGGTAATTACATTCATTGCATTCCTAGTCTGAATCACAATCTGATTGTATGGGTGGTTACCTGGAACTGTAGGGTTGCCACCCGTCCTTTAAAATACGGAATCGTGTCGCATTTGAGAATGAAATTGCGCGTCCCGTTTTGAATCAATACGGGACGGGATTTGTCCCGTATTTTTTTATCATTTTTTTTAAAGCAGCGTCTCATGCAAATCATCCCACACGCATTTTATGAAGATGCCTCCTTTCCTACTTTTGATTGGGTAATACTTGATGTCATCATTAGTTTGATTGGTGTTTTTAACTGTCCAGTGAGGAGGGCGTGTCTTTTAAGTAGCGTCTGCAAACTGTTGGCACTGAGATGTGGCACCCGCTGCAGTATGCGTCCCTTATTTTTTTGTATTAAAAGTGGTAACCCCACCTGGCAGGTAACACTTATGTTTGGTCATGAAGTCGTCTAAAATCCGCCACGTGCCCTCTTTTAATTGCGAGAAGCAGATATATATAGTCAAATTCTCGCGGTTCGTTGCGGCGAAGTACTGCTTTTAATTTTTTAATAAGAAAAGAAAACCTTTTTAAACGGATCGAAAATATACCAATAACAATTTGTTAAGGATCTGTTTTTTTCTGAACCTCGCTTTTCACAGCTGTCGCGCTACGGCGTGTGTTTCGTTTATTTGACAGTATGTAGATCGTGGTAATTACATTCATGGCATTCGTTTTCTTAATCACAATCTGACTGTATGGGTGGTTACCTGCCAGGTAACGCTTGTGGTTGGTCAGGAAGTCGCCTTACATCCGCCACGTGCCCTCTTTCTGTTTCCAGAAGCTGATCATAGAATGGTTTTTAATAGTTTACTTTCAAATAATGCAAAGAGTATGCGACACGTGTTTCTCCCTATTCTGGGCTCATCAGGCATACACACTCACTGCATCCCCTCTCGTGAATCGAATCTCTATCGTCAGCGCCAGAGTTGAAGCCCCTAACGTTGCGGTCAGCAAGTCGGCTAACATCCGCCATGTGCCGTCTTTCAGTTGCGAGAAGCAGATCATAGAATGGTTGAAGCTGTTGCCCCTAACGTTGAGCCACGGCGTGTGGTTCGTTTATACCTCGTGTCTTCTCATTAAACTTTTATCTCGCGAATATGTCATTGCAATCCGCAGTGGGAGCGTTTCTATAAACTTAATTTAAACTTATGTTTTACACCGTGCTTTGTTTCCCTTATGAACATGCTTGTATGCTTCACTTGCTCCCTTCTCAATTGTTTAATGAATTTTTTGCTCTTCGCTGTTTGCGGCTCTTCCTTCATTTCCCCCTACTTCGTTCTTTTATCTCGCGAATATGTTATTGCAATCCTTAACGGGAGCGTTTCGATAAACTGATTGAAAATAGTTTTGCATTTACCTTTTTAGTAAAAGGCGAGCTTTTAAGCCTGAGAAATCACCCCGTAAATGCACACGTTTAATTGCACATGTGTTAATATGTATGGTTACACAGTATTAAAAGACAGTGAACAACGTCAGTTACCTTTGTTCCCGCGTTTGATAAAAGGCGAGCTTTTAAGCCTGAGAAATCACCCCGTAAATGCACACGTTTAATTGCACATGTGTTAATATGTATGCTTACACAGTATTAAAAGACAGTCAAAAATTAACGTCATTTACCTTCGTTCCCGCGTTTGACTCGTGCTGTAAATCTCTTCCTTGTTTTTAGTTCACGTGATTACGTAGGAGGCGTGATGAAGCGATATGTGACTCCGCCTCCTCCATTACAGTATATGGACAAAAAATATGTTCCAGTTATGACCATTACGCGTAGAATTTCGAAATGAAACCTGCCTAACTTTTGTAAGTAAGCTGTAAGGAATGAGCCTGCCAAATTTCAGCCTTCCACCTACACGGGAAGTTGGAGAATTAGTGATGAGTGAGTCAGTCAGTCAGTCAGTCAATCAGTGAGTCAGTGAGGGCTTTGCCTTTTATTAATATGTATAGATATATATATATATTACTGTGCAAAAGTTTTAGGCAGGTGTGAAAAAATGCTTTAAACAAAGAATGCTTTCAAAAATGGAAGTGTTAATCATTTATTTTCATCACTCAACAAAATGCAGTGAATGGACAAAAGAGAAATCTAAATCAAATCAATATTTGGTGTGACCCCCTTTGCCTTCAAAACAACATCAATTCTTCTAGGTACACTTTCACATAGTTTTTGAAAGAACTCGGCTGGTAGGTTGTTCCAAACATCTTGGAGAACTAACCACAGATCTTCTGTGGATGTAGGTTTCCTCACATCCTTCTGTCTCTTCATGTAATCCCAGACACACTCGATGTTGAGATCAGGGATCTGTGGGGGCCATACCATCACTTCGAGGACTTCTTGTTCTTCTTTACACTGAAGATAGTTCTTAATGACTTTGGCTGTATGTTTGGGGTCGTTGTCCTGCTTCAGAATAAATTTGGGGCCAATCATACGCCTCCCTGATGGTATTACATGATTGATAAGTATCTGCCTGTATTTCTCAGCATTGAGAACACCATTAATCCTGACCAAATCTCCAACTCCATTTGCAGAAATGCAGCTCCAAACATTCAAGGAACCTCCACCATGCTTCACTGTTGCCTGCAGACACTCATTATTGTACCGCTCTCCAGCCCTTCGACGAACAAACTGCCTTCTGCTACAGCCAAATATTTCAAATTTTGACTCATCAGTCCAGAGCACCTGCTGCCATTTTTCTGCACCCCAGTTCCTATGTTTTCATGCATACTTGAGTCGCTTGGCCTTGTTTCCACGTCGGATGTATGGCTTTTTGGCTGAAACTCTTCCATGAAGACCACTTCTGGCCAGACTTCTCCGGACAGTAGATGGGTGTACCTGGGTCCCACTGGTTTCTGCCAGTTCTGAGCTGATGGCACTGCTGGACATCTTCCGATTTTGAAGGGTAATAAGCTTGATGTGTCTTTCATCTGCTGCACTAAGTTTCCTAGGCCGACCACTGCATCTACGATCCTCAACGTTGCCCTTTCTTTGTGCTTCTTCAAAAGAGTTTGAACAGCACATCTTGAAACCCTAGTCTGCTTTGAAATCTTTGTCTGGGAGAAACCTTGCTGATGCAGTATAACTACCTTGTATCTTGTTGCTGTGCTCAATCTTGCCATGACATGAAACTGTCTTCCACAACCTCACCTTGGTAGCAGAGTTTGCTGTTCATCACCCAGTTTTAAGCCTCCTACACAGCTGTTACTGTTTCAGTTAATGACTGTGTTTTAACCTACGTGTGACATTGATGATCATTAGCACCTGTTTGGTATAATTGGTTGACCATACACCTGATTATAATCCTACAAAATCTCTGACTTTGTGCAAGTGTACCTATAAGAGTTGATGCTGGTTTGAAGGCAAAAGGTAGTAACACCAAATATTGATTTGCTTTAGATTTTTCTTTTGATCGCTCACTTTACATTTTGTAAATTGATAATAATAAACAATCATTATTTATATTTCTGAAAACATTTTTTTCACACCTGCCTAAAACTTTTGCACAGTACTGTATATATATATATATATATATATATAATACTGTGTAAAAGTTTTAGGCAGGTGTGAATATATATATATATATATATATATATATATATATATATATATATATATTTATATTTACCAAACTTAGTTTTTCTAATTTCTACATTTTTCCCAAAACACAGAATTTGGCAAAACATAACAGTTCACTTAATTAGCCCAGGAGTTCAATTAACACTTGAAACTTTTCCTGTCATCCTACACTTACACAGATCTTTGTAGACACGAAATCCACGTGAAATGCATGTTTTTCCAAATAATGATATATTTTTTTAGCCTAGGTACCTGACTCACTGATAAACAAGGCTTCAGTTGAGAGAGGGTTTTGCAGTTTCTCCGGCGGTGGGGGGGATGGTATAGCAGGCTGCTTGCTGCTTGGGATTATCGACACATTTACAAGACAAAAGACGCTGAATGGAGACGTGTGAGTGAATTTAAGGTGGTCTGGATTTACGAGTTTTCTCGTAAGCTTTGGTAATTCTAGTGTTAAAAAGAGAAGCTGATTGGAACAAAAACCTGCAGCTACAGTGGGCCCCCAGGACCGATGTTGAGAACCCCTGATCTAATCTAATTTAATCTAACATCCACAAGTAAGATCATAAATACTTGATAAGTCTAAATGCTGTACGAAGGAAAGGATAGCCATGTTTACTGCATCTTCAACTGACCTGTCGGCACTGTCAGAAAACACATTGGTCAAGGAGGAAAACTGTGACAGACCTGAGATGCCAAAGAATTAGACATTCTAGTTCCTTCCTTACTGGCCTGTAGTCGTTAAGGCAGGAAATATTTAGCTTTTTGAGCACGGGGATGATTTTGAATTCTTTAAAATGGACAGGAACTTGCATTCCTCCAGAGACAGATTGAATATGCCTATGTACACAGGCACTAAATAATTAGTGCAGGTGTCTTAGTGTGGAGGGAGAGACATTGTCTGGACCAGAAGCTTTAGAACATTCTGTCTCCAGAACACGAAAAGAACTTCATGTTCAGAAATGTGCTGGAGTGATGAGGAATTGAATAAGTCAGATTGTTCAGGGCCAAAAACAAGGTCTAGAGTTGGCGGACAGTGTTCTCCAAACCTTCATTAGAAACTATTCAGCTGATTAGGCAGAGGTGGAACAGTCATAGACAGTGGAGATGTGTGTTTGTATCCAGTAATCATGTGTAGACAGAGGAGCAATCAGTGTCTAAGAAGTTCAGTTCCAGCTTGATTTATATCTGTTTTTGGCATCTTTAACTGCCTTGACTAGTAGATATTTTGCTTTTATATAAACAGCCTTATCTCTGCTTTTGCAAGCTTCCTCTTTAGCTGTTCATAGCTATTTCAGATAGTGATGGTGTATAATTGTTGTGTTTGATGATTGTTTTGTTGGAATATAGTTTTCCTAGCAAAAAAGTCCTCTAATCCAACACAGGTTTCTCTGAACTCCTCCCAGAGACTCTGTCACTATGACTGTATAAAAACTGCAGCACGTCTGAAGTTTCTGTTCTCTGTGTTTGAAAAACATGTAACAAACAAATAAGTAAGTAAATAAATAAATGGGTGTGTTTTGATGTTTGAAGCACAGTTCTGGAAACATAGGCAAAATGGCAAGCCACACACCAATTATTCAGGGACAAAGGACATGATTTGAAAGTTTCATGAGGCATTAGGAGTTTATTATTTTATCTCCATTAGTGTTCCCCTCATTTTCCCTATTGTTTGTTCCTTCCTTCTATTTATTTGCTAAGGACTTGTGCTGGTATCTGGAAAGTTGCTGGTTCAAACCCTGTTACTTCCAAAAGAGATCCTACTCTATTAAGTTCTTGAGCAGGGCCCTTAATCTTAAAGTTTCTCCGTGGACGTTTTACAATAGTTGACCTCCAGAGGTCATGTTAAAAGACAGTTTTCCCTCAGAAATTAATAAAGTACTAGGGGTCCCACCCCCTGCTCGCTTTGCTCGCCAACCCCCGTGTTTGGTTTACCGGATATACAATACAATTTATTTTTTGTATAGCCCAAAATCACACAAGAAGTGGCGCAATGGGCTTTAACAGACCCTGCCTCTTGACAGCCCCCCAGCCTTGACCCTGTAAGAAGACCTGAGAAAACTCCCAAAAAAAAAAAACCCTTGAAGGCAAAAAATGGAAGAAACCTTTGGAAAGTCAGTTCAAAGTGAGACCCCTTTCCAGGTAGGTTGGGCGTGCAGTGGGTGTCAAAAAGAAAGGGGTCAGTAAAATACAGTACTACAGAATAAATCCTCAATACAGTATAAAAATAAAAATTCTAGAAGTACGGAGTAGAATTACACATTAGATGATATCACATAATATGATTTGGATTTGTTTTAAGTCCTGGAGACCTCATTCATCAAGCTGCCTCCCCCATTTTTCCATTCCACATCTGAAATAGCGCTAATCCGATGAAAGGACCCCTCATTCCCACGTTCCCATTCATCAGGGATGACTTTACCTTAGGCAGGCAATCTACAATTTAAAGAGATTATTTTCTTGTGAATTGTTACATATGCATTATTTTCACTTTTACTTTAAAAACTTTTGTAAAAACAATACTTGTTTCTTTATTTCCTGCCCTGCGCGTGGTTACATCTCTTTCTTGCCAGACGTATAATACTGCTCGTGTTGTGAAGGGTGTTGCGGCTGAACGTACACTAAGGATATGCCTTTGGATCATTTGCTGTCTTTTTGCTGCTTGCTAGCTGCCTCTTCTGCCTGTTGCATGTCATTGTTTTAAGAGCTCGGAGCACATGATGCTTGCCTGCCAAAAGCAATCCAACAACTGCTAACTTAGAGGTCTGTTGACTTGTTTTAAATGATGGCTCACTGCCTGGTCTCGCGTGACACTGTAAAAGCAATACCTGTCTTTTATTTCTGGCCGCGGGCATGGTTGAATTCCTTCTTGCAGGATGTATAACACTGCTCGCGTTCAGGGGGGGTGGGGGGGGGGAAAGGGAATGTAGCTGCTGTCGCGCTGCCCTTCGATCTTTTTAAAGCCTGTACAGCCACTGTCCTTTTTGCTACGGCCCTGGGACAATCTCTTGGCACCAAGTCTCATGTTTACGGTCCCCGCAAGACGCACCGTGGAAAGTCTCCTTGGTCTCGCGGGTCTTTAAAATGTCTTTCGAGATGATCACGTATCGTAGCCTTGCATTTGCTTTCCATTCCAGGATTTTCTTTTATATATAGAGAGATATAAAATCAAATAAAAAAAAATCAGATTTTAATACTTTAGCTTCCCTCATGTTATCCTGAGATGAGGGATGAGACTGGTACTCTCTGCTACTTAAATATGAGTAGAGCTCATGAAGTTGGCTAACCACTTCTATTAGAATTCTTAAGTTCTCTGTTTTTGTGCTTCTGTTATAATCTTGTTAAAAAAATTAACGTCCAATTTTCTCTCTTAGGTGCCTCATGCCTGTCATTTTGTGTTAAGTGGATTGGGGGCAGGGTGAGTCTTCGTTATTTCACAGCTGCAAAGTCAAAATAGCTGCCAACCACAGCAATCAGACGGTCTTGGCAAAAACATAACGTTTGAGAACAATGACTAATTAAAACAGATTATATTTGGTCTCAATTTGTTGTCTATTTACTAAGCCTGCATTCTTGTAATGGCCCATCAGCATGTGAAAAAAGTCACTGTAGATTATAGGCCTATTGAAAAGATGCTGTGCATGAGTGTGCTCTGTGATAAACTGGTGTCCCTCTGGGGTTCACTCCTAAGTCATTCCCAATGTGGCTGAGATAGCACCTTATAAACATTAACCTTCCTTTTTGAATCCCATACCAAATGACATATAACAGAAACACATACATCACATTTGTCATTTCAACAGATGGCCCATCACAAACATGTGTAATAATGAATTTTATTACAGCAAATGTTTGTGATATGCCATCTATTGGAATGACAAATGGAATGTATTTTGTTATCACATGCATTACAAATTAAATAGATTTCAACCTGTCTTAGATGGGCAGCACAGATAGAATATATTAAACAAAAGTAAAATTAATGGTGTTTTCCTATTTTGAGCACATTTGGAATGATTTTCTTGTATTGCTTCAGTTTAGAAGCTATACTGCAAACCTCCTTCGCTTCTTGCATACAACAGGAGGGAAACACTCCATGAATCCGTTTAAATCATACATCTGCCAGAACTGCAATTTTGTGCCTTACTCTGATGATATAGAAACAACTATATGAAGCACTAGCAAAAGAAACACAGTTACCTAATTATTTTTATTCTAACTTACAATCCTTACCTAATTATTTTTATTCTAACTTACAATCCTTACCTAATTATTTTTATTCTAACTTACAATCCTTAAATACAAAGGTGGCTTGCAACAGCTGAAGGAATAGAATGTTGTCAGAATTTCTGGCAGATATCTCTTTTGTAATCCAACAAATGTAAGAGACAGTCTTCTTGTTTTTGATGATATGGTTAGCGACAGTGCCCTCTCTTGTCCTGGAATGGTATGACATACCTCTAATGAGGTCAGAAAATGCTCATGTGACGTGCATGCGTAGCTATATATATTGTGGTGTGTGGCCGGCTAACTATTCCGGCCCTCACCCCCAGGCTGCCAGGTGGAGCTCTCCCAACAGCGTGGACGTTCCCCGAATTCCAGCAGGGCCTCATGGACTTTGTAGTTTATATGCACAGCCCTGCTGGATACCTTGGGGACCACCAGGAGTCGCTGTGGGGAGGCTGCCGGACTCTTACTTGCCCTATAACCCGGAGGTGCGTCAGGATCACGTGACAAGAGGAAACAACGTGCTTCCGGGTTGAAGAAAGGAGCTTTTTATCCGACCCGGAAGTGTTCATGATCACATGGACATAAGGGAGAAACACTTCCGGGTCAGGGACTATATAAAGGACTCTGGGAAACCAGTACGCTGAGCTGAGCTGGGACGAAGGGTGACGAAGTGTCTGGGAGTGTGGAGGATTGATTATTGTGTTTATTATTGGTTAGTTATATGAGTATTGTGGAGTGGAGGGTGCTTTGTGCACTGTACATTGTCCAAATAAATATTACTATTGGACTTTTACCTGGTGTCTGGAGTGGTCGAAGGGTTCAAGAGGACGGCAAGGGCCTCGATCTGCGACTATATAGATAGATAGATAGATAGATAGATAGATAGATAGATAGATAGATAGATAGATAGATAGATAGATAGATAGATAGATAGATAGATAGATAGATAGATAGATAGATAGATAGATAGATAGATAGATAGATAGATAGATAGATATTGGAAGTCAGCCCCAACACAGACCGGCACAGTGACACAAGTCCTCAGCACACACGCTTTTATTTTCTTCCTTGCCTTTACACAGCACACAGTGCATAAATCAGCCACAAATTAATGCTAAGTCCCTTCTTTCTTTCTCTTTCTCTCTGCCTTTCCTTTCTTCTGCTACCTCCACTCCTCTCCCGCAAGCTTTGTCCTTCTCCTTCTGACTCAGGCTCTCTGAACGGAGTGAGGCGGCCTCTTTTGTTCTGCACCCAGAAGTGCTCTAGGTGCTGTTCCATCATCTCAGGTGTGGCAGAAGTGCTGCATGGGAACCTGGAAGTACTCCAGGTGTGCCTGGATTCTCTTCCGGCAGCACTTTCGGTGTGGTGGAAGTACTGTGGTCCAGGGCTCCAGAATTGTCCAGGTGCCCCCTGGTGGTGACCACGGATCCCAGTAGGGTTGAGTCTCCAAGCTCCAAGCTCAGGGTCCTGATGGAATCCAGGGGGGTTGCACTCTCATGTTCCAGGGAAGATATTGTCCCAAATATTTACTCTCTCCTGGTCCTTCTGTCACAGGGGTGTCCTAGTGGGGCAAGATCCCAGGTCATCTGACACAATATATACAGGTAAAATTCCGCTACAACGAAATTTTCATTACAACAAAGTATTTTTATGGTCCCGACAGTTTCCCCATATGACTTGACTCTATATAAATCTCGTTACTATGTAGTACATTCAGCAGATACTTCCATTACAACGAAGTGACCTTGAAATGCTTGAGTGAATCTTCCACAGAGCAGTTAGTTCTCTCTCTGGTTGCAGCTCAGTTGTGCACAACGATCCCCAAACAGAAACATTCGGACTTCCCTCATACTGTTTTTTTTGGTTTTTTTTTGCTGTTTGTTTCCTGCGGTTTTCAGTGATACCTTTTGTTTATTGCTCATCAACATTTGAAAAACACCCACTGGAATTTAGCTCATTGTCACCCTCCTATAGAAACGGCAGACATGAAAAAATGATAACAGTTCATATTAGAAAAAAAAAAAACTTTACATTTTTGCAGCTCTCGATTGCAGCAAAAAGAAAAAACATGTTGCTAGTGAATTCGGAATTTCACCATCGACATTGTCAACTTTCTTGAAAGACCGAGCAAAAAAAGAAGAAAAATCTCGGGTTGCAAATGTATGTGAACTGCTGCATTTGAAGACGTCGAAAAAGCCATTTTTATGTGGTTCAGTGATGTTCCTACAAGAAACATTCCTATTAATGTGCCACTCATTCAAGAAAATGTGAGGTTTCTAAACTCTATTGGAACCTCTCCCAGCGGGACAACATGCCAAAGAGCGTCTCAAAGTGTGATCACCACGTCTGTGGAAGACTGTTTATCTGTTGCCAGGGCAACAGGTGGCTCACAGCTCTGATGCGTCTCTCCGCCAAAGCAAATAGAAAAGATCTCGATGGGTGATGCAAGGAACATTGTAAATGCAGGGAACAGAATTACTTGGCCACTAACCTGGCCACAACCCTGCCTGACTGCTGTGTCTGTGTATAGAAGAGTGGCAGATCCCGCTACAATAAGTAACTATGCTGTTCCTGTTTCAAGCTGAATAAAGCTGGTTTTGCTAAAGTACTGAGACTCAGCCTCGTGTTTTTAGGATTTAATATGTGGCGCCTCACTGCACCGCTGTAACCCTGCTGTTGCCCTACCCCGGCAACAGACAAACAATCTTACACAGACGCGGCAATCGCGCTTCGGGACGCACTTCAGCGTGTCGTCCAGTTGGGTGGGGGGGATCCCAAAAGAGTTCAGAAACCTCACAATATGAAGAACAAGAAAAGGATGATTCAGCTTCCGAATAATTATTTGTTAAGGATCTCTTTGTATACCACGTTGTCAGTTCGGCCCTCCGGTTGTAATATGACCAAGCTGTGCGCTGAGCTTACTCTTTAGCATGCAACATACAGTTGGCCATGTGAAAAGTAATCTTGCCTCAAATCAATGCCAACCTTTTGTAGGGTTTGTCCCTGAGACTTAATTGTCATTGCGAAGCAGAGCCTTACTGGAAATTGGAGGCGTTTGAATTGAAATGGGAGATCAGAGGGTATAACGGGGATGCGAGGAATAAAAACCGTCTCCCCTGAGCCACTGACAGTAAAAATAGTGGCCTCAATTAGGTTCTTTTGCAGACATGTGATCTGAAGTTTCGTGCCGTTACAAAGTTTCGGTGGCTGTACGCAAACAGTTCTTCGATGTGTTCATTTAGCTCTTTGAGAAAGAAAATTCTCTGGTCTGATGAGACAAAGATTGAACTCTTTGGTGTGAATACCAGGCGTCACATTTGGAGGAAACCTGGCACCATCCCAACAGTGAAGCATGGTGGTGGCAGCATCATGCTGTGGGGATGTTTTTCAGCGACAGGAACTGGGAGACTAGTCAGGATAAAGGGAAAGATGACTGCAGCAATGTACAGAGACATCCTGGATAAAAACCTGCTCCAGAGCGCTCTTGACCTCAGACTGGGGCGACGGTTCATCTTTCAGCAGGACAACGACCCTAAGCACACAGCCAAGATATCAAAGGAGTGGCTTCAGGACAACTCTGTGAATGTCCTTGAACTTGAACTTGACTTGAATCCGATTGAACATCTCTGGAGAGATCTTAAAATGGCTGTGCACCGACGCTTCCCATCCAACCTGATGGAGCTTGAGAGGTGCTGCAAAGAGGAATGGGCGAAACTGGCCAAGGATAGGTGTGCCAAGCCTGTGGCATCATATTCAAAAAGACTTGAGGCTGTAATTGCTGCCAAAGGTGCATCGGCAAAGTATTGACCAAAGGCTGTGAATACTTATGTACATGTGATTTCTCAGTTTTTTTATTTTTAATAAATTTGCAAAAATCTCAAGTAAACTTTTTTCACATTGTCATTGTGGGGTGTTGTGTGCAGAATTCTGAGGAAAAAATGAATTTAATCCATTTTGGAATAAGGCTGTAACATAACAAAAGGTGGAAAAAGTGATGCGCTGTGAATACTTTCCGGATGCACTGTATATATATATATATATATATATATATATATATATTGTGACAGATAGGGGCGCTGTCGCTCCCTTGAACCCTTGAACACCACGCCAGACACCAGATAAAAGTCCAAATATAATTTTTATTTAGACAAATACATGCACAAAGCACCCTCCTCTCCACAATACTCATAAATCAATACTCTAAACAATAATTAATCAATCCTCCACACTCCCAGACATGTTGCCACCCTTCCACTCCAGCTCGTTTGTCTGGGATTTCCCAGAGTCCTTTATAGTCCGTGACTCAGAAGTGCTTCTGAACCCTCAGTCTATGTGACTTCTTAGCACTTCTGGGTCAGATCAAAAACTCTTCTTTTTAATCCCGGAAGCACGTCATTCTTTCTGTCCATGTGACTGTGACGTACTTCTGGGGTGTAGGGAAAATAGATGTCCTTGTGCCTCCCTGCAGCGACTCCTGGCTCCATGGTAGCCAGCAGGGCTGTGCATAAAAACTTCATATCCATAATTCCCTGCTGGCATTTGGGGCACCTCCATGCTGCAAGGAAGGCTCCATCTAGCGGCCTGGGGGTATTGGCCGGGATGAATGACCGGCCATATCTCACAGTAATCCCCCCCGCCCCACCCAGCGAAGAATCATGATTCGGAGCGGCCAGCCCCGCGAGGAAGGTCTTCCTCCAGGATGAGTTGTTGGTCGGGCCTTGGCAATGTCGTAGGGACTCCCCGGAGAACCTAGGGGGAATGTTATATAGGGAACCCCTCTGATCCCCTGTCCTTCAAGGACAACTTTACAATAGGTGGCCCGGCCGACGGCATCCGTAAGCACAGCCGCCGTCCCCCTGTTTGTATCCCTCTGCGAGTCTGAAAACAGTCTGGAAACTTCTGCTCCGCCCCTTTGTTAACTGAGGAGGGTTCAACGGCCACCCCTGAGCTCTCAGCTCACTTTTCTATTTTGTCAGGAGACCCCCGCTTTATTTTTGGGATCTCCTGTTTAATCTGGGGCTTGTCCACAGGAGTGGTAGCTCCTGCTTCAATAGATATGCTTGCTTTTCCTGTTTTATGCTGATTAATAAAGTTGGTTGTCCTGAAGCCTGAGACTGAGCCTTGTCTTTCGGGTACAAGACAGTGACTCACATGTCATTATATGTATACTATATATATATATATATATATATATATATATATATATTTGGGCGGTTATCTACTAGGTAACGCTTGTGGTTGGTTGGCCAGTTGGCAGACATCCACCATGCCCTCTCTGTTGCAAGAAGCAGATCATAGACATAATATATACTACCTGCCAAATAATACAAAGTGTACACAACACATGTTTTACCCTAATTGGAACTCATCAGGTGTATATACTTTTTTTTTTTTTTTTAATTTTATTTATTAATTTTATTGTTATCATTCCATACAAATAGATCAATTTATAACAAAAAGAAAAAAAAAGGTGTATATACTTTTGCTTCCCCTTGCAGAGATCGAACCTTGGATGTCAGCACCTTAGGCAAAGCCTCAGATTTTGCAACATGGTGGCTAGGTCACTTACTTGACAGAGTGAAGATTGGCGTATTAAATCCATCAGTCTGTTCACAATCTGATTATTTGAGTGGTCACTGTCAGGTAACGTTTGTGATTGGTTGGTGTTTCTTTCAACTGAGAAGGCATGGCGAATGTCTGCTGACTGGCTGACCAACCACAAGCTGGTAGGTAACCACACATAGAATAGATTGTGATCAGACCTATGCATGTTGTAGTGGTCCGATGCCGCTAAGATTCACACCGTCGATAAGACGCTGCTTTATTTATTTATTTTTGGTGGAGATTCCAGGGACGCACCCAGCCTTGACCCAACCCACACACACTCACAAGCAGAGACAAAAAAGCAACCAGTAATAAAACAACAATTAAAGAATGAATCAACACTAATAAACAAAGTGTAACTACACGCTAAACGATTTCACCCCAGTTTCCCTTACAGCAATGTATAATAAACACAAACAAACCACAAACAAAAACCACTCACTATAAAGTTAATGGAAAATGGCAACTGATGAAATACAAAGATGGAGGTAGATAGTCCAGAGATCAGCACCTTGAATGGGAATGTAAAGATAGTCCTACCGGTATTTCCTGATGAAAATGAAGACGGGTGAATAGGATCAGGAGTGTTCCTTTCTTCACAGGATGACACCAGATCTACGGACAGTCCTCATGTGCAGGAAGACACCAGACAAAACATAGCCTAAAACAAGATATGATCCAGGACAAAACAAGAATCCACAGGTATCAGAATGGCAGATAGACAGACACGAGATAGACTTCAGACACGAAACACAAAAGACTTCTCCTCTTTTGGTATCACTGGCTCTCTTTTAAATGTCGCGCCGGCCTCCTTGTACCCAACAGCCTCTGCTCCCTCAGTAGATGACCAGTCAGAGCCATTGCAGGGACTGCTGGAAGTTGAAGTTTCAATTCCCAGTAGCACCGCTACAATGTAATACTCCAATATACACCCTGTCAAGTAAGCAAACCAGCTGCCATGGCACAACGTTTAGGTTTTGCCTCGAGCACTGATGTCCGAGGTATGATCCCCGCAATTAAGGTGAAACACGTGTCATGTACTGTTTGTATTATTTGGCAGGTACTGTATAACACAAATATGAGAGAGTAAAGAATCACGAAAATTTTTATTTATGGGATGGAAAAAAGGAATAATGAAACATAAAACAAATAAGCATGGACCATTAGGATCTGTCGATGAATATAGGAGTTCAGGGTGAGGAGCTCTGTCATTTACAGCCACAGTTTTTTAAATTAATGCCTCTCCTTTACATATTGGTGGTAATGGAATAGGCGAAGATTCTGAGTTTGAGCAGAAAGTGATGTCATTGCTCTTCCTGTTGTTCCTATCCACAGGTGAAAATGGAAAATGATTCAACAAGTGTGCCACCTCTCTCAGTCGGGAGCAGGTTTAACATTTAGAAACCCTCAAAATACCCCCTACTTGCACGTGTCTGATAATATATACTATATGTATGATTTAAGGTGACCCTCATCTGGTAACGTCAATGAAGGTCCTGTCCTGCTTTATAAGTCTTTTGGAGGCCTCACAAACCATTGTCACCATGTCTGTGACTTCATCTCACAAGAGCCATAATTCTTGAGCTAAAAATCACAAAGAAGAATCAAGCACACTGAAAATTAACCAACATCAATCTGAGATGCCAGTGAACATGTGGTGCAAACTTTTGAAGCACTGCACAATGTGGCCTACCAACCAGAACCTGCATTTTGACAGTGGCTACTCAAAATGGAGGCTCCTGTGTCTAAACAAAATGTCATTATGGTAAAACAAGGACATGGTAATAATAATAATTAGTAACGTATGTCCAGGCAAAATGTCAAAATTACCTTGGACCAAAATTGGACAGAGAATAAAAAAATGTATATTTGTCTGAATCATAACACTTTGCCATGTGAAGCCCAACATATTTCTGGGTAAGGAACTGAAGATAGCAACTATTAGGTAAATCCTGGTCTGATCTCCATTGTTATTTTATTTTGATTCTTCAGCCTTTCATTATACAGTATAACCGTGATGATAAAAAACAATTAATATGGGTGGTAAGGTGGGGGGGTTAAAACTATTTCTTGTGGTCTTATTTATCTTAGAGTTTCAATGTTTGGCAGGCTTTATTTGATTTTTTTTGTAATAAATAAGAAATAACAGCCAAGTGCAAATGAGTCATCTTTTCTTGTGTAAAATTAATGCAAGCCTGTGACCTACATCTGGGCTTTGTCGGAGTGGTTAGTTAATGTCAGGAAGCAGCACTGGCTATTCAAAGTAGACAGGCTTTCTTCTTTTTCTTCTAGATTAAGATACTCATATAAAGTAGAAAATTAATTTCTGACAGGCTTTTGGAAGTGTCCGTGTCCAGAGGCAGCTGGCCCACAATAATAATTAATGGAACCAAATTTGTATCATCATGGGCAGATGATGGTTTGTTCAGAGTGCTGCTGCACCATAAGGTGTTTAAAAATGGGCAAGGAGTCTGAAGGGCTGTCCAAACTGCCTGAAGTGAATCATTCCTCTGTGATGTTTATGAAGCAGCAGCAGAAACAGGGCAAGCACATTTAACACATACTGGCTTTTTCAGTTTACCGGGGTGATAACATAACTAAAAATACTTTCTTCCCATGTTTGCCCATCCATTTTCTGCACCAGCTTATTCCAACTGAAACTTTTGGAGGTTAGAGTTTCTTAGATTGTGCCATGCTGTATTACATTAACCTTTATGGGTAAGACAAACTGCTCCTTTGCCTTTATGCCTTTCCTCTTCACTCTGTACACCTCAGACTATAAATACAGGTGCTGGTCATAAAATTAGAACATCATGACAAAGTTGATTTATTTCAGTAATTCCATTCAAAAAGTGAAACTTGTATATTAGATTCATTCATTACACACAGACTGATGTATTTCAAATGTTTATTTCTTTCAATGTTGATGATTATAACTGACAACTAATGAAAGTCCCAAATTCAGTATCTCATGATATTCTAATTTTATGACCAGCACCTGTATAACACCAGGTCATGTCAGTTGCAGAAATTCCCAGATGATTCTGCCCTTATGTAGTATGTAGTAAAGGGGATGAGACAAAGTGTAGGAGTCAGGAGGAGAACTTTGTTTCATCACCAAAAAGCCTCAATGTTCAATCACTATTCAGGTATTGGATGTAGAGGTGGTCCACTCCTACAAGCACTTGGGGGTCCTCATTAATGACAGGTTGGAGTGGTCTCGTAATACAGAGGAACTATTTAAGAATGGATCGACAGGCTCATTTTTTCTTAGCAGACTGCATCCTTCACATCTTCTGTAACTCTGGGATGTCCACTGTGATTTTCTACTCTGTGGTGTTCTGAACTGTTAACATCACTTCAGGAGAGGCCCACTGAATCAACAAACTAATTAAAAGGGTAAGCTCAGTTATAGGACACACTCTGGAACCCAAAGGAGAAAAGGATCAAAAGCAGAAAATTAAAACAAAACTGAGTACCATGAACAATGCTGTACATCCTCTCTCTGACACACTAACACTGAAGACTTTCAGCCAACAAATTATTCAGCAGAAGTACGCTGGGAAACACTACTAGGTCTCCTTTATACCAAGATAAATATGTCTGCATAATGCCTCACTGTGACTGTAACAGACAAGTGGGAAGTTTTCTTTTTTAATATTTCTTTTTATCATTATGGTGTGTGTTTAGACCATAGAAGTGTATATATTGTCAGAAACTCGACACAGAGTCATAAAAAGGTTTGGGGCAGCCACCCGTATAATTGGTTTCCTGGCTGCAACTTTGTGTAAATAAATAATAAATACAGCACTGTTGTGCACAAAACCGAGTCCAAAACAGAACTGAGGGAATAGGGAAAAGGTGCAGGCTTTTAAAGGGGAAGACAGGAAGTGAGATCATATGGGTCGGGCTCATGAAGGTCTTCAGCCATTGGTTCGAGCCCGGACGTGACATCACAGGGGCCAGAGCCGGCAAGGTCTCCTTCCTTAGGCTCGGTCCCGGAAGTGACGTCAAGAGAGCCAGGTGGAATCTCCCGTGAATGGTCCACAGGAACGGGAGAAAAAGAGTCAGTGCACTCTGCCACATCTCGGTATGCCTCGGAACTGCCCTTACTCAAGCCCTTAACTGCCTCCCATGTGCACATGTGTGAAAAGGCTCCCCCCTCAGCCCAGACCCTGTCCAAGAGGTCATGAACCTGAGAAAGAGCATCAGCGTTGGCATGAAGAGCGCCCTGGCGATGAACAAGCGAAAACTTGTACGGCTGGAGGTGAAGAAACCACCGGGTGACCCGCGGATTCGACTACTTGTGCAGGGCCATCCACCGTAAAGGTGCATGGTCCATAACAAGGATGAATTCCCGGCCCAACAGGTAGTACCTCAGCTGAGTAATCGCCCATTTAATCGCCAAAGCCTCCCTCTACACCACTGCATACCTGGTCTCCCAGTCCAACAGTTTCTGGCTCAGGAACATGATGGGGTGTTCCACACCATCGACACTTTGGCTCAGCACGGCCCCCAGGCCTGCATCCGAAGCGTCCGTCTGGAGGATGAAAGGCAAAGAAAAGTTAGGTGCCTTCAAAACAGGTGCGGATGTAAGAGCCTGCTTCAAGTCACTAAATGCAGCACCTGTCTTTTCAATCCATACCACAATGTTCGGGGCCCTCTTCTTTGTCGAATCAGTCAAGGGCGCCGCTCTCTCTGAGAACTGGGGCACAAACCGACAGTAGTATCCCGCTAACCCGAGAAAGGCTTGGACCTGCCACTTGGTTCGCGGACGGGGCCATTTCAAAATGGCATCTACTTTGGAGCACTGTGGCCTCACGGTATCCCGACCCACCAGGTATCCCAAATACTTGGCTTCGCTCAATCCAAAGAAACATTTCTTGGGATTAATTCGAAGCCCGGCCTTCCCCAGTATCCGCAATACCGCTCGGACATGCTGTAGGTGTTCCATCCATGTGCTAGAATAGATGACCACGTCATCCAGGTAGGCAGCACTGTATAAGTTATGAGGCCAGAGCACTTTGTCCACCAGACGCTGGAAGGTTGCTGGAGCCCCATGTAACCCAAATGGAAGGACACACAATACTGCCAGTGTCCGCTAGGGGTGCTAAACGCGGTTTTAACCTTTGCGGAGTCCGTTAAAGGAACCTGCCAGTACCCCTTTGTCATGTCCAGTGTGGTCAAATATTGAGCCTGCCCAAGCCTCTCGAGGAGATCGTCCACTCGTGGCAGTGGATAGGCATCAAATAGGGAGACTTGATTAAGCCTACGGAAGTCATTGCAAAACCTCCAACTCCTGTCAGGCTTAGCGACCAATACAATGGGACTGAACCAGGGACTATGACTTTCCTCGATCACACTTAGTTCCAGCATATGCTTGATTTCAAGCTGCCCTTTTTGAATCTGGAAGACGATATGGGCGTTCTCAGACTATAACCCCGGGGTCTGTCACAATGTTGTGCTCAACCAGAGAGGTCCTTCCGGGATTTTCACTCTCTACCTCCAGGACAGACAGGATAACTGTTTCCAGCTCCCGCCGTTGTCTGGGACTTAAACCCGCACCGAAGTTAAGGCTAGCCGTGTGAGCAAAGAGTGAGCGGGGCTGACCGGAGGAGGGATCGGGATCCCTGCCCTTCCACGGTTTCAGCAGGTTCACATGATAAACCCATTCGCTCGGCCGACAATTGGGTTGACTCACCAAATAGTCAACGAGTCCTTTCCTCTCCTTAACTTCGTAGGGGCCTTGCCAATGGATAAGCAACTTAGAGTGGGAGGTAGGCACTAAGACCATGACACAATCTCCTGGGCAGATCTCCCAGAGACACGTGCCGAGGTCGTAATATCGGACCTGTGCTGCTTGGGCCTCTTCCATGTGACTTTTAAGGAGGGGCCAAATCTTACCAAATCTATCGCGTAATTGCGATATGTTTGCAGAGGGAAGAGCTTCTTCTTCCCATCCTTCTTTTAAGATGTCTAATATGCCCCGTGGTTGTCGCCCATACAATGATTCAAAAGGGAAGAACCCCATGGAGGCTTGTGGGACTTCCCGGTAGGCAAAAAGGACGAGGGGGAGGAGCTGGTCCCAGTTCCTCCCATCCTCACTGACCACCTTACGCAGCATTTGCTTGAGAGTCTGGTTAAATCTCTCTACCAGACCATCGGTTTGAGGATGATACACTGCAGTCTTTAGATGCCTTATTTTAAGTAACTTGGCAGTCTCCTTGAATGTCCCTTGGTTGGTTAGGACCTCCTTCGGAATTCCAACACGTGCAAAGACCACTAGTAATTCCCGTGCGATGGCTTTAGAAGTAGCTGAGCACAATGGAACAGCTTCAGGGTATTTGGTAGCGTAATCCACGAGGACTAAAATGTACTTGTGTCCTCGGGCTAAGGGCTCTAGAGGTCCAACTAAATCGACCCCAATTCGGTGGAATGGAATATCAATCAGGGGAATAGGAATGAAAGGAGCACTGTCCTTCCTAGGAATTTGTCGCAATTGACACTCCGGGCAAGAAGTGCAAAAGCAACGAACCTCCTAATTGATTCCCGGCCAATAGAAACGGAGCTTGATCCGCTCCAGGGTTTTCTCGGTGCCCAAATGGCCACCTAGGAGGTTGGCGTGTGCTAACTCACAGACCTGCCGCCAGAAGGTCCACAGGATTAGCAGTAGCCATCTCACCTGCCCATCATGCATTGCTACGCGATAGAGAAGGTCATTGTCTAACACAAAGTGAGGGCCCTGTGGCATCGACTGCTTTGTGCACTGGCCATTGACTAGGACCATTGCATTTTTTGCAAACTTCAGGGAGTCGTCGTTCCATTGCTCCCTTTTAAAAGAAGCCGGCGTTTCTCTAAATTGAAACCGCAGAAGGGAGACAGGGTCTGGGACGACCTCAAGGAGCGTGGTTCCCTCCCATTCCGTCTCGATACTGGTGGATGGGGTATCGGGACGCGACGGTCTGGGAGTTGCCACGTCACTCAAGGAGGCTGCTGCGTCTCTCTGCTGGCTAGTTACACGGCGTGGAGGCAGCCTGACACGGCTCATCCCTGTCTATAATTAGGCTGAAGTTAACACCAGGAGTGGTAAGTGTCTCACCGCATTTAATTTTTGATCAGTCCCGCCTCAGTATCAGCGGGTGTGGTGGATTCGGAAGGATGACCACAGTTAGTTTTCGCACCGATCCTCCATAACTGATGTGACAAGCGGCGGAGCTGTACCAACGGACCTCTCCGTGGACACAGGCTATACTGGTCTTAATTTTTAACCACTGTCATGGCAGTGACACAGATTGACACAGGAGGCACGTGTAAAATAAATAAACAGTTTATTTTTCTTTGTCTGTGGGCTACTCCGTCCCCGTACCCACAGACCCAACACAGACCCAAAGCACACCAAGACCACAAACAAAACATTTCTCTTCTGGCACCACCACTCCTCCCAGGCAACCTTGTCCTCCTCCACTCGACTCTGGCCACTGAGTGGTGGTTGCTGGCTCCTTTTATAGTTCACCTGGAAGTGCTCCAGGTGTAAGATCACCAAGTTCACCGGGTGTGATGCATATGCTGCCCACATGGGCTCAGGAGTCCCAAACACAACACCCTCTGCCGGTGCCTGCGGGACCCTACAGGGCTGCACCCAACTCCAGTTCCCAGGGAACCCTGTGGGAAACCGAGGCATTGCTCCACCCCAGGGGGATGGCCATCTAGCATTCAGGGGAAGGTATTGCAGTGTCTAGGGATGCTCCCCCTGAATATAGTGTGCAGGGGTAACCCGGCTGCCAGCCGCCTGCCACTATAAATATATATATATATATATGTATATATATATGTATATATATATATATATATATATATATATATATATATATTGAGGCATGCCACTGGGGGTTGTACCCAGCCGGGACGCCCAAGAGGACCCCTCCGGACCACGAGGGGGCGACCACCCTGGTTGCGTTGGGGACCACGGGTGCAAGACTTGGAAGTCCAACCCTGTAGGGGCCTGTGGTCACCGCCAGGGGGCACCCCGGTGCCTGGAGAGCCCTGGACCTCAGCAATTCCGCCACATCCTAAAGTGCTGGGGGGAAGAAGAACGGGGACACCTGGAGGGCTTCTGGGTGCACAGCCGGCACTTCCGCCACACAGGGTAGTGTCGGCGAAGGAGTGTTGGGAAGCACCTGGAGCCCATCTGGGTGTGCATAAAAGGGGCCACCTCCCTCCAGAGAGACTGGTGTCGGGCAGAGGTGGACAAGAGTCATGTTGGAGAGGAGTAGAGGCGGACCAGAGACAGTGAAAGGCATTGAGAAAGGCCAGGACTGAAGGGGTGATTGGTGCTGCGGCACTGGGTTTGTGCACTTTATAATTATTGTAAATAAACGTGTGTGGTGAAAACATCATGTCTACCTGTCTGTTTCCGGGCTGTCTCCCACTATATATATATATATATATACTAGCTATGTAAGCCCATGCTGTAAAAAGCACAGGGTTCTAGAAACTATTGAAATTGTCAGAACAAAATTGAAATGTACAGATGTCAGGTAATTAAAAGGAACTACTCTGGTCATCTCTCTCCTAAGAGGATTCATTTTGCAGACGTGCTCGTATCACTTGTGCATTAGCGGCTGAGCGACTTTGTCTTTCTTTGGAGGTTTTGTTTTGCCGACTTGCTCGCCTCACTTGTCTATCCTCGGAGGTGGAGCCCTTACCCCGACTCCACCTCTCACTTCCAGGCCAGACAGGCACACACACTTCCATGTGCAGATGCTAATATATATATATATATATATATATATGTGAATTTCCCCTTGGGATTAATAAAGTATCTATCTATCTATCTATCTATCTATCTATCTATCTATCTATCTATCTATCTATCTATCTATCTATCTATCTATCTATCTATCTATCTATCTATCTATCTATCTATCTATCTATCTATCTATCTATCTATCTATCTATCTATCTATCTATCTATCTATCTATCTATCTATCTATCTATCTATCTATGCAGCATTTGCCCTCTCACACTTTGTTTTTCTGTTTTTTTGATTAGTCTCCTAGTGATTTTAGCACCTCTTTATAACTCCCATGTTCACTGAGATAATGAGTCCTGCAGTTTGCTTACTTCTGCACATTGGCTGATTCTCCTTTACCTATTTCTCGCTTTTATTATAGCCATCAATTACATTTTTAGATATGCATCCTGAAAAGCAAGGACTGCGTTTGATTAATTAAGTCTGTCATTTATTTTCTGTGCTTATCTTTCTTGCTTATCTGTGCTTATCTTTAATCCTCCTACCTGGTTATTGCATTTTACAGTTGTGGAAGAATGGAGTGTATCTCTAGTAGCACTGAGCACAAGGCAAAAATTACCTGTGGTCAGGGCACCAGGTTATTGCATCCTACATACATTCAGCCTAATGTGGGACAAAAGAGACGTCATCAATACCTAAAGTGGACAGGGAGTCAGATGAGAGTTCATCTGTGAGCGGTGAAGGATCTGGCAAAAATTCATATTTAAAGTACAATAGAAACTTTTAAGTAGCATTCTGTTTTCGTCTACTTTCAGAACCCATTATTTCCTTTACATTGTTGCAGGAATTGGGGGCTTAACTTTCATTTCCTTTTGTTTTATAGACTTCTTGTTGGAAACTACTTAACACCAATGTTATCTTTAACATTGCCAGATTGCCTCAAAGCATTTCAAAATATTATTATTATTTTTATTCATATCACATTATTTATTAGATAATTTACTGTAGTTTTCTTGTATCTTTCACTCAAGAATATTGATGGGTAAGAAAAGTATGTCAGATTAAGCAAACAAAGTAAAACTGGACTTTTTTTTTAATGGCTATTTGCCCATTCACCTTTTTCCAGGTCTACCAGTAAACCTTACTTAATTAAACTTATGTGAACTTTGGCTTTTTTAAGCCAACTAATGGGTAAACATGGACAGGGATGTAATATAGTTTAAGCCAAAATTAAGCTGTTGAATCTCCAAATGTGCATACCATGTTTAGTGTCATCCAATGTCTACATTACACAGCAGCAGAAGTGAAGTTCACCAAAAAAGTACCTTCTTTGCAGTACCCCCTTGTGCAGGTCTATTAAGAACCCATTTGGGACTTTCCATCCCATTTGTAAATCTTATTCTCTCTCAAAAGTGAAAGCTTCATTATGTTGGTTAAGACAGCATACTGATTCAGCACAAGTTGGACTTTGGACCTTCCCAATACAGGTGGTAGATGGCCAGGGGTTTTGCCCGGTTGTGATTCCCTTTTGAGGAGAGGACCAGGGGACCGGCATGTCTACAGCAGTACCTCCCCCAGGACACGAGAGGGCAGCCCCCCTGCTCAGCCCTGCTGGGGCTCATGGCCACTGACAGGGGGTGCCTGGACAGCTCCGGAGCCATGGCATTCACACCTGGAAGTGCTGCCAGAAGTTGATCGAGAAGCACCTGGAGCACTTCAAGTATAAAGGAGGTTGCCTCACTCCATTCAGGGAGCTGGAGTCGGGAGGAAGAGGACAGAGCTTGTGGGAGAGGAATGAAGGCAGCAGAAAGATAAGGAGACGAGAGAAGAAAGGACTGAGTAATTGCTGATTGGTGCACTGTGTGCTGTAAAGAGCAGCCAAACAGATAAAGGTGTGTGTTTTTGGGACTTCTGATTCTCTGTGTCCGTCTGTGTCAGCGCTGATCGTTCACAACTACAATCAATTGAAACCCCAGACAGGTGATCTCCTTTGAACTAATTCTGTGACTTCTAACACCAATTGACTATACTAGTGTTGCTGTAGAGGTGTCATATTAAAGGGGTGAATACTTGCATGATTAAATATTTTGTGTTTTAAATTTGTAATTAATTTAGATGACTTTAAATTTTGTCATTAGAATCTTTTTCTGTTGATCAATGTTGAAACAGCCAAATTAAATCCATTGTGATTTAATGTTGTAGACCAATAAAATGTGAAAATGTCTAAAATGGTGTATATTTTGAATAGATGGGATTAGATTCATACCTAGTGCCATGGATCGTGGACTATCTTAAAGACAGACCTCAGTATGTGCGTCTTGGGAACTGCACGTCTGACATTGTGGTCAGCAACACAGGAGCGCCACAAGGGACTGTACTTTCTCCGGTCTTGTTGAGCCTATATACATCGGACTTCCAATACAACTCGGAGTCCTGCCATGTGCAAAAGTTCGCTGATGACACTGCTATCGTGGGCTGTATCAGGAATGGGCTGGAGGAGGAGTATAGGGACCTAATCAATGACTTTGTTAAATGGTGCGACTCAAACCACCTACACCTGAACACCAGCAAAACCAAGGAGCTGGTGGTGGATTTTAGGAGGCCCAGACCCCTCATAGACCCAGTGATTATCAAAGGTGACTGTGTGCAGATGGTGCAGACCTATAAATATCTGGGAGTGCAGCTGGATGATAAATTAGACTGGACTGCCAATACTGATGCGCTGTGCAAGAAAGGACAAAGCCGGTTATACGTCCTTAGAAGGCTGGCTTCCTTCAACATCTGCAATAAGATGCTGCAGATGTTCTATCAAACAGTTGTGGCGAGCGCCCTCTTCTACGCAGTGGTGTGCTGGGGAGGCAGCATTAAGAGGAAAGACGCCTCACGCCTGGACAAACTGGTGAGGAAGGCAGGCTCTATTGTTGGCATGGAGCTGGACAGTTTAACATCTGTGGCAGAGCGAAGGGCGCTCAGCAGGCTCCTATCAATTATGGAGAATCCACTGCATCCACTAAATAATGTCATCTCCAGACAGAAGAGCAGCTTCAGCAACAGACTGCTGTCACTGTCCTGCTCCACAGACAGATTGAGGAGATCGTTCCTCCCCCAAACTATGCGACTCTTTAATTCCACCCGGGGGGGGGGGTAAACGTTAACATTTAACATTATACATAGTTATTGTCTGTTTTTTCACCTGTATTATTATCATTCTTTAATTTAATATTATTTATTGTATCAGTATGCTGCTGCTGAAGAATGTGAATTTCCCATTGGGATTAATAAAGTATCTATCTATCTATCTATCTATCTATCTATCTATCTATCTATCTATCTATCTATCTATCTATCTATCTATCTATCTATCTATCTATCTATCTATCTATCTATCTATCTATCTAGGCAATGTATTTCTAGCAAACCACAAATGTTAAGTGCTTCCAAAGACTTTAGCATACAGAGCCATACTGTTATTTTCAATTTGAAATGGATTTATTCAGGGGTGGGGGTTGATTTGTTTCGAACCCCTTTTTTTATTATTATTTTTTTTTTGTAAAACTTGAGTTATGTATAAGGAATGTTATTTGATTTTAATAAATTCAATAAAATTTTTAAAAAAAAAGGGTTCGAAACAAATCAACAGGAATGGATTTATTGTTTGGACATACTGTATATCCTATTGGCATCAGGTCAAATTAAACAGGGAGCATCGGATTTTCAGGGAGCGGCCAATGCATGATTACAATATAAATAAAACCCACATTCACAACACATACGCCAGTGAGAGAACAAGGAACAAATTACAGCAAACAGAACTTCATCCTGAACAAAGCAAAGCTGCAGGATCGCACTGTAACAAGTCAAGCACAACTCAGACACATCACAGGTGGCACAGGAAATTTTCGCTTCTTCAATATATGTTGTGAGTTCTTTTGTAAGTTTATTTCCTCAACTGTATGAATTCCTCAAAGGCACAGCCAGTACCCAATTCTTTCCTGCGTAGCATTTTCCATTGCCTTCTTTGACTGTATTTTAGACATTATTGGATGAAGCTCGGCTGCAGGTATTGTGACACTGTAGAGATTGCTGTGACTAGAAACTCTCATTGGCTTCACAATTTCCATTAGTCACAATCAGAACACCTCATCTGCTTACAAATATTATATGCATCAGTTAAAATAAAATACAAAACACTCCGCAGCATATACAAACACACATATGCATATTTATATATTCTTGTCATTCAGAAAATGTAAATAAATGACAACGTAATGTAATATAAATTAAATTAAGAGGAAGTTAATTTTAGTAGAATTGTTTAGTAAATTACAGAGGAACTTCACCTTTTTTGATATGGAGACAGTACTAAATACTACCTAAATATTTCAAAAAAGATAAACTTTAACTGTTTATCAACCTTTATTTTGTCAGGAGCCAGTTTTAACCTTTTTAAGTTTATTGACAACCCATGGGAAGTGGAAGGGAGAGTTCACCCTCGATGAAGTTAGCACACAAGGTGTTAAGAATGAGGGGATTCCCTGTTGGCTAATAGAGCACAAATGTAAGAGTGTGGGAAGAAGTAAGTTGGCTGCTCCCCCTTTGGTGAATTGAGCACACTGTTGTAAAGAGTGGGGGTTGAATGCCTGTTAGTGAATTAAACACATAAGTGTTAGTTTGTGGGCTTGATGAATCAACTGGGCGAGTGGAAGCACAGACTTCTGCATTAGTGATTCAAGTACAAATGGATGAGCACGTTGGTCCCCTGTTTGTAAAGCATTTGCAGTTTCAAATGGTAATAAATATTGCGCCACACTATCAATTGCTATGGAGACCCATTCACTACCCACCGTCACTCACTCGCTCACCCAACGATGGCCACCAATGACTCACCAGCAGCTGCCCGTGTCCTAAAAAGTGTGTTGTGAACCAGTGGGTGAGAAACACTGATTTACTAGGCTTAAACTTGTAAAAAATCAGACCTGATGTGCTGAAATGGGCTGATCACTACTGCTCACATTCTTAACTGTAAGGCAGCTAATAAAAGAATAGGCCAATATCACTCCCTGAAGCACCCCGCTGTAGGTCTCCTTTCTGAAAAATGGTTTAGTGAATATTTACAGTACATGCAAAAAGACAGTTTTATGTACAAAAAAGACGTGAAGATGGAAAAACAGCAATGATCCATTTCCTTCTCCCAACACACAACAACCCCCTGTATGTGTAAATGAAAATATGTACAGCAGAAGTAGAAGTTCACACACTGATCGAGAGTTGAAGTGGAATGTTTGTAACAGGAGAATGAATTATAGATGCATTCCAGCCCAAAGTCTTAAGTGTAAAATGGTTCATAGTCAGTACTGCGCCATCATAAAAAATAACTTCACAAGCTCACCCAAGCCTGGTAGATGTAACAGAATGTAGGATTCTTGTTCTTGGAGACGATCACTGACCTTCACTTATTTAGACAGGTCTTTTGAAGCTGCAGAACCCTTTTTCATGGCCAGTGTAGAAGCTCATCAGTTAGTTTGGTTTTTCCTGTCTTTTTCTTCTGATGGCTGTTCTCCTTCTCCTTCAGTGTGATTTATGCACATTCCTTCTAAAAACCAAATGTCCTGCCTTTAGGGGTGTCGCTGTGAGTCACCTGACATTTCATAACACACGATCAATGGGCTATCTTAGTGCCCGCACAAGTAAACCGGACAGATAGCAGAAAACTCATGACATTTTCTATCCCCCAACAATATTCACTGTTGTAGTCCATTTAATGACTCATGTCATTGTATGTACTATGTGAACAATGGAGGGCACTCTCAAGTCATTTCCAAAACTAAATAAGGACCAAGAAATTCAGATGTATAAAGAAATTTAGCTTTTATCACATGAGGTAAAGAAATGACAAAAGGAGAATACAAAGTACAAACAAAAAAAGTAAAATATCAAAAGATAGGAGCTGCTGAGGCTGACGTAAACATGTGATGGTCCCTGACTACCACTGAGTGTAGCTTGTCCCAGAAACTCAACACATTGTCCTTCATTTAATGTGTAGTCCATCAAGCACCTTTCTTATTCCCTAACCTTTCCTTATCCCACCATTAAAGCCTTTGCCTTTCAGTCTGCTCTGAACTTGTCTGTGAACAAGTTGAACAGTCTGTGCTGGGAAACGGCTGGCTTTATAATTTCAACCTCAGACCCGTTCTTGGTTTAAGTGTACCTTTTCTAGACAGAATTCACAGGGCACTTATCTAAAGGTATATTATTGCGAAAACACTGCTATAGTTTGGACATGTCATTAATTGTAGCTTTTCTTTAGCAAATCCCCTGTAAATAAAATTTAAAGAGGTGAATTGGTTTTCTCAAGTTTATTTTTTTTTTCACTGTGTTTCAGGAACTGGGAGAATAACTAAGCAAAAGTTAGGGAAAACAGTATAGAGTACCTCACGTAAGAGGAAATTTTGAATATAAATACCTTCTTGTTTATCATGGTGCTGAAGAGTGGTCAAACACGTAAGTAAGGATTTTACTGTAATCTTTACACATGACAAAATTATTACCACTACTGCAGTGGGGGAGCTTTGGAGCTATAAACCTACATTTCTTTATGGTGGTTCCAGATGTTCCTGCACCTCTTAGTCCCAATTTATATTTAAAGGGACAGGCCACCCTAAGGAAGCCTTTGCTTCACAAATCAATAAATAATCCAAGGGAACTCTGTGCTGCAGGATATAGAAGATTTCCATGTGGGTTTCAGTCCTCCCCATATTGCCATCCAGCAATCCCTGTCCCCCTGGGATAATAACTGCCTTTAGGGTTCTTACCATTCTTGGTAGTCTGGTGACCCCTGTTAGTAACACCTTACTCTATGGCCCTCAAGTGATGCCTTAAATCTGCACTCTTTGTAAGTTGTCGAATGAGACACTTACAGTACTGAGCAAAAGTGTTATTATTTCTAAAGCTTGTTATGTGAGCAGTAGTTGAAAACCTATATACTATGTTAGAAACCTTCAGCACTCTGAAAGGTAAGCACTGACTCTTCAAGACATGGGGAAGTGTGGTTGGGAATATCTTACCTGTTTATCAATAGAAAATAATTGACGATAACTACAAACTTTTGTACCTTGAATATCGGCACAGTTTTTAGTAATTTCAAGTTAACTCAAATTCCATTTATATTTTGAAATGTAGAAAGCAGAGAACTATTAATGCACGACATTCAGCGTGGGTGTTTTATTTGTAAGTGACAAACCTGTCTGGCTACACTCTGTCTTCTCTGCTGTCTTGAATGCCAACTGTAAAAGAAGCTTCTTCCTCTTGTCTCTTGTGATTCTGAAAGATGACTAGAGAGAAAATAATAGAGTTGTGTTGACAAGAAGTAGGTCTTTTCTTTTAAAGGCAATTCAGAAAATACAATGCTGACGTGTATTACATTGTTTTTAGCACAGACTGAGAAGGTCTCTGAATGCTAAGAGGTAGGAAGAAGGAACCTTAGCACTGCCAGTGTGAGAGGGAAGGGGTTACTGGGGTTAGAAGTTGATGTGCAGTAAAATCAGACCAAGACAAACACATTGATGCCCTGGATGGAAACATATAACAGTTATCCAGAATGCTGGAGGACAGGCCATCATTTAGGACCATCTGTAGATGAAAAAGAATTCCAGAAGCATCAGATTTATTTATCAAATGGCATAGCATTTAGGGACAATGGAAAACGGAAGATATATGAAGCAAAGCTGGTAAGAATTAAAGTTAAGAGAATTTATGTCAGTGTTAAAGACGATAGTTAAAGTCAACGTCACAAAGAAAATAACATTATAAACTATTTTTCCAAGACATTTTATTATTATAAAATACATATCTGATGTCTTTATATGTGCAACCATCTTATATAATATGAACTTCATGATGTCATGGGCCACATGGCATGCACATCTTGTGCCAAGCAAATGTGCAACTTTATAACAACCAAAAACACAAAATGGTGGCACTAATGAAATCCAGAATCGAAAAATGTTGGTATCCTTTCAAGTAAAGGCACAATTAGAAATGAAATAACATAACCAAATTGACTGTAAATATAATAAATAAAGCTTGAAGGTAGGCATTTTCATAATTCAGACACTGTCATGAATGTTGACCCACTATACTTAGAATGAAAGAGACCACAGTGGGCTTATGGGAGGTCACATTATTTGGCAGGAATAGATAAATAATTATGAAGGAGGAGATCATTGTACAATCCTGTGAGAGAGAAAAAAGCAATGTTGAGGTTTGGCACGAGATGACGCAAAGAATGAGTCTCATATGGCAAGTGACAGGAATGGGCTGTTTTTCTTTAGTAAAACAGGACACAGTGGGTTCAGGGCACAGTGGCACCAACAACTGCTACGGGAAGTTCTACTTTGAAGACCCTGTAGCCAAAGAGGGCCATCTTTGACCACAAGAGTAATTTCAGGGTTTGGTGATTAGTGAAATAAAATGGGGTTTAAAGCCTTCTTATGCCAAAAGTAGAAGTTTGAATTTGAGAGGAGACCTGAGGCAGTAGCTACATGATGGGAGGAAGAGTTAAGGGTGTCATACACGTGCAATTGGGAAGCAGCTAAAGGGCCTAAATGATTGTAATTCCACACCAGACCAGGGGGCGGCGGGGTGCACGGACTGTCTCTCTCAATCTCTTGCAAACCATCCACAGGGAATCCCGCAGGTTCCGGCACCACTGAGGATGTCACTTCTGGTTCAGGCGCCACTGATGACGTCACTTCCAGTTCCTGCTACACTGATGATGTCACTTCTGATTCTGGTTCCACTGATGATGTCACTTCCGGTTCTGGTCACCATTGATGACGTCACTTCCTTCGCTTGGCATATAAAGCTACCATCTTAACTAAATCTTACAGTTCTGTTTTGGATTAGAATCTGTGAACATCTCTGTTCAATTTAACTCAATTTTGAAGCCTTTAAACAATATATGGTAGCGTGTCCCAAACATTCATGATGTCTTTGACTCATTATTGTGACAAGGGCTATAGCATAAAAAGTTATTGAAAGGGAAATAAGAAAGGGATTGTGTTGTAGGACTTGGTAGCTGCACATACTGTATACTTGAGCCATCCCAACACACAGGAAACATGTCCATAGATGAGGCAGGTTCCTTGTTTTCTTCCTTATGGTTTCCCTGTTTAAGCACCTTTTTGACATTCATAGCTTCCTTGGCATCATTCTTAGTATGAGTATTTTTATGTATTTCAATGATCAGATTTCAATAGCGATTAACCTCCTCTACAAAGATGAGGTGAGCTAATCTAAGGTAAATTTTTTACATGCTACTTTTATCATTATTTACTGTGTTAAATATTCTGATTGGATACAATGGATCCCTTCCTTACTTAGAAAAGTTGTGGCTGGTGTAAATCTTGGAAAAAAACCAAACAGTACTCTCCTAACTAAAATGGAGTTCTTCATGCTTTTAATGACAGTGTGTATCACTCACAGAAATGTTCAACAGTATTTTGGTAGTAAAAGAAAAGTCAAGAAAGAGGTGAAGTGTATTAGAAATAGTAAAGAGGGGTTAAAAATACAGACAGTGTAATAGCAGATGCTGTAAACTTTATTATTATTCTGAGGTCTTCACATCTGAGGAAGTGGATAAGCACCCAGCAGTTACAGGGACTACTAAGGTGGTACTGAAGGATTTGGAAACTATAGAGGGGGAAGAACTGTTTATATTAAATAGGATTAAATTAAACAAATCACCATGACCAGATATTTATGTTTTGAGTGCTTAAGGAGTTTAGTGAGTATATATGTAAACCCTTGGTGCATATTTTTAGGAAGTCACTGCACACTGAGGAAAATCCAAAGAAATGGAAAATGGCAAATATTATCCCTTTATATAAGAGGGATGATTGGAAAGATTCAGGTAACTATAGTCCAGTAAGTCTAACATGCATCACAGAAAAATTAATGGAAGGAGCAACACATGGCAAGAAGAGGTCTTTAACGGAACACTCTGCATGGGTTCAGATAAGGGAGATTGTCTGTTACTAACAGATAGATAGATAGATAGATAGATAGATAGATAGATAGATAGATAGATAGATAGATAGATAGATAGATAGATAGATAGATAGATAGATAGATAGATAGATAGATAGATAGATAGATAGATAGATAGATAGATAGATAGATAGATAGATAGATAGATAGATAGATAGATACTTTATTAATCCCAAGGGGAAATTCACACATGCTGAAATCCTCTGTGGAAGCAACAAAAGGATACAATCAGTGTTGTGCATATGATGTTATTTATCTTGACTTGCAGAAAGCATTTGATAAGGTACCATGTGAGGTTGGGCATGAAACTCAAAGAAGTGGGAGTTCAGGGTGATGTTTGTAAATGGGAAGCAGAGGGTTATGCTGCAGGGAACCTTATCAGAATTAGTTGATGTTAAAAGTAATGTTCCACAGGGGTCAGTGCTAGGGCCACTGCTATTTTTAATATTTACTCCACCGAGATGACTCCATTACGTGGTGAAGAGAAAAATGATCAAATCATCAAATTTGGTACTTACAGTACATTTACAGAAGATGCTGAAAGTGATCTACTTGTGCATCAATGCATCTCTGTGCCCATTTCAGCATGTACACTTCTACTATTGCAATACTTTCTTGCAACGAATACTGTATGTCATTAACTTTGGCTGCACTAGTATGCACTGACCATTTCAGTACACTGCCACCACAACAGTGGTTACCAGGGGCCAGACAGCATGGAAACAAGGCAGGCAACATGACTGCAGCCGCCTATCCGGTGGCAGACTAGATGGGAGTTGTTTCGGTGGAGGTGGACCACTTTTTCACGGGCCACCCTTTATAAATGATTTGGACAGGAATATAAATAACAAGCTGGTCATGTTTGCAGATGATGCCAAGCTAGGTGGATGGACAGATAATGTGGAACCTGTTGAATCATTACAGAGGTACTTGGACAAAATACAGACTGGGATTAATTTTTCATTTTTTAAAAGTATTACATGTTAGAAGTAAAATTGTTAGGTTTGAATACACAATGGGAGGTCTAAAAATTAAAAGTACACCTTATGAGAAGGATTTAGGAGTCATAGTGGACTCTAAGCTATCGACTTCCTGACAGTGTTCAGAAGCCATAAAGAAGGCTAACAGAATGTTAGGTTATATACAATAGCACAATGTGTGGAGTACAAGTCACAGGAGGTTATGCTCAGCCTTTATATTGCACTGGTGAGGCCTCATCTTGAGTGCTGTGTGCAGTTTTGGTCTCCAGGCTACAAAAAGGACATAGCAGCACTAGAAAGGGTCTAGAGTAGAGCGACTAGGCTTATTCCATTATAAAAAGACATGATTGAAGTGTTTAAAATTATGAGGGGAATTAGTACAGTGGATCAAGACTGTTACTTTAAAATAATTTCAGCAAGAACACAGGAGCACAATTAGAAAGGCAAGGGTAAATTTCACACAAATATAGGAAGTTTTTTTTTTCACTCAGAGAACCATCAACACATGAAGTAAGTTATCAAGTAGTGTGTTAGACAGTAGAAAGTTAGAGACCTTCAAAACTAGACTTGATGTTATTTTGGAAGAATTAAACAGAATGTGTGAGCTTTGTTGGGCTGATGACCTTTTCTCATTTAGATTTTTGTAATGTTCTAACAAATTATCCAAATAGTAATTCACATATTTTGACATACATAACAACATATATATAGAGTATATATATACTCTAAAAAGAGAAAAAGGGCTCTTTTTGATTTAAGGTAATTTTAGTAGTTGTAATGAACTATATTAATATGTTTGTTCACCTAATGTCATTTTTAGCCTTACTTCAAATTGAAAAGCCTTGCTGTCTAAAGCAAAAAATCGCTTTGGAGACCTTGCCGGCTCTGACCACTGTGATGTCACGTCCAGGCTCGCACCAATGGCAGAAGACCTACATGAGCCCGACCCCTTTGACTTCACTTCCTGTCTCCCAGTTTAAAAGCCTCCACCTTTTCCCTATTCCCTCAGTTCTGTTTGGATTCGGTTTTGCGCACATCAGTGCTGTATTATTTTGAAAAGCAACTTTGCAGCCAGGAAGCCAAATTATACGGGTGGCTGCCCCAAACCTTTATATGACTCTGTCTCGAGTTTGTGACTAATATATATATATATATATATATACTATATAATGTTATGTAATGTTCAAAATATAAGGTGTATTTAATATATGTATATATAATTATTTCAAATACATATTTTATGTATAATTTATAAACATTTTTTGTGAAATGCTTATAAAATATATTGTGTATTTAATATGTATATATATGTATTTTTTGTGAAATGTTTGTTCTGAATATTTACAGAAAAAACATGTTCAAGGAATGACCAAAAAAATGAATTTTGTGTTGCAAATATCTATAATAATAAAAGGCAAAGCCCTCACTGACTGACTGACTCACTCACTCACTCACTGACTGACTCACTCGTCACTAATTCTCCAACTTCCCGTGTAGGTGGAAGGCTGAAATTTGGCAGGCTCATTCCTTACAGCTTACTTACAAAAGTTAGGCAGGTTTCATTTCGAAATTCAAAGCGTAATGGTCATAACTGGAACATATTTTTTGTCCATACACTGTAATGGAGGAGGCGGAGTCACGTATCGCGTCATCACGCCTCGTACGTAATCACGTGAACTAAAAACAAGGAAGAGATTTACAGCACGAGTCACACGCGGGAACGAAGGTAAATGACGTTAATTTTTGACTGTCTTTTAATACTGTGTAAGCATACATATTAACACATGTGCAATTAAACGTGTGCATTTACGGGGTGATTTCTCAGGCTTAAAAGCTCACCTTTTATCAAACGCGGGAAAAAGGTAACTGACGTTGTTCACTGTCTTTTAATACTGTGTAACCATACATATTAACACATGTCCAATTAAACGTGTGCATTTACGGGGTGATTTCTCAGGCTTAAAAGCTCGCCTTTTACTAAAAAGGTAAATGCAAAACTATTTTAATCAGTTTATTGAAACGCTCCCGTTAAGGATTGCAATAACATATTCGCGAGATAAAAGAACGAAGTAGGGGGAAATGGAGGAACAGCCGCAAACGGCAAAAAATTAATTAAACAATTGAGAACGGAGCGAGTTAAGCATACAAGCATGTTCATAAGGGAAACAAAGCACGGTGTAAAACGTAAGTTTAAATTAAGTTTATAGAAACGCTCCCGCTGCGGATTGCAATAACATATTGGCGAGATAAAACTTTAATGAGAAGACACGAGGTATAAACGAACCACACGCCGTGGCGCAACGTTAGGGGCAACAGTTTCAACCATTCTATGATCTGCTTCTCGCAACTGAAAGACAGCACATGGCGGATGTTAGCCGACTTGCTGGCCGCAACGTTAGGGGCTTCAAGTATGGCGCTGACGCCACATCTCAGTGCCAACACTTTGCAGACTGTACTTAAAAGACACGCCCTCCTCACTGGACAGTTAAAAACACCAATCAAACTAACGATGACATCAAGTATTACCCAATCAAAAGTAGGAAAGGAGGCATCTTCATAAAATGCGTGTGGGATGATTTGCATGAGACGCTGCTTTAAAAAAAAAATGATTAAAAAATACGGGATAAATCCCGTCCAGTATTGATTCAAAACGGGACGCGCAATTCATTGTCAAACGCGGCACGATTCCGTATTTTAAAGGACGGGTGGCAACCCTACAGTGCCAGGTAACCACCCATACAATCAGATTGTGGTTCAGACTAGGAATGCAATGAATGTAATTACCCCGATCTACATACAAGGCGAAAGTCTTGCAACATTCAAAGATGATGGTTTGGGATAATTAGTACTTATTAAGTACACCATGGAACATAAAAGAGCTTATGAAGCCTTGAACCGAAAAAAGCAACATCTCAGAGATCGTAAAAAAAAAAAAGGAGGTAATGTCGTTTTACTCGCTGTAGATTTTAGTGAAACATTACCAGTTATTCCACGAGGGAGACCAGCAGATGAACTCAACGCTTCTTTAAAATCCATGCTTCTCCCACGGTCGGTTATATGTCGCGTGTTCTCGGGTAGGTACACCAAAAAATGTATACATTTAAGCATGTAATGGGCAAAGAAAAAATGAGGTATATCCGAAGGCACTGCAGTAGTACTCAATGTAACTTTACTTCTTAAATGTTAATGTTTTACTGTTTAATAATTTATACGCTTCTTATATATTGTTCAAATTCTTTTATCAAAATACCAGTGACAGCGCAATGCACGATAACATGGAGTGAATACACCATACGCATCTGCCCACGGCCGCCCTGGTGTGCGCAGATAGGAGTTGATTCTAAAATAAAATAAACATAAAAAGAGTAATACAATCATCACCCATAAAGCGGATAGCAGACGTGACGTATTATATGTGTACCACATTTCAAGTCAATAGGTGAAACAGTTTGCAAGCTACAGGTGATTTAAATATCCTGGACAGACCAACGAAAAGCCACGGTAGCAAATTATACAAGAACATTTTACTGTTTAATTATTTATATTTATATGAAATGTGCTTCTTATATATTACTTCATATTCTCATATGATAATGATGTTAATGTTGTTTATATTGATTTCTATGTTATTGTAAGTGCATCTATGTGTGTATATGTATGTATGTATGTATGTATGTGTATATATATATATATATATATATATATATATATATATAAAAAATATATGTGTATATGTATATATAATATATCTGTATATGTGTGTATATGTGTGTGTATATGTGTATATGTATATATATATGACAGCAACACTCATAACAATGACAACACAATTACATTGACAATCATGTTACGTTATTTTTAAAATGTTTCCTTTACTTTTTCATAACCTCTTTAACACACTACTTCTCCGCTGCGAAGCGCGGGTATTTTGCTAGTTCAGTAATAAATCTAAAAGAGTTTTGCTATAGCTGGTTCAGTAACATTCACCACCATTGGATCAGTTTAAAAACATGTTTCATGTTTGAAGGCACTGTACAAAATGTAGCACTAATTTTAAAATAAATTTGCTTCCATTGTTTAAAGCAAAACATTGTTGTGGTTTGTTTTATTAAAAACAATTTCACCCTAACAAACAGTGAATTCAACACCATATAAAGAACATATTTAGTTGAGTCCAATTAAGAATTTAAGTTGGCATTACAGTGAATACAATAATGGACAAAATTTTAATTTGAGTTCATCCATCCATTATCCAACCTGCTATATCCTAACTACAGGGTGACGGGGGTCTGCTGGAGCCAATCCCAGCCAACACAGGGCACAAGGCAGGAAACAAACCCTGGGCAGAGTGCCAGCCCACCGCAGTTAATTTGAGTTTTTAAAGAAATTTGGTTTGAGCTAAATACATCTTTTTGCTTTTATTCAAGTTTTTGAAAAGGTTAAAACAAACTCAAATGAATTAAGTTTACTGAAATACTTTTTAAAATTTGAAAGAAATCAATTAAATTGCTGTTCCCTTGTGAAGTAATTTATTTAGGTTGATCCAACAAAACATTTTTTACAGTATATATATATGTGTGTGTGTGTGTGTGTGTGTGCGTGTGTGTGTGTGTGTGTGTGTGTGTGTGTGTGTTCATTTGTTCATTTGTTCATTTGGTTTGGAAAATGGAAGTTAAAGTTCTGAGTGGCCTTCATTAGTTTTCACTGATCTTTCTCAAAAGAAAGCAATCCAGAGTTCTTTGAATATGTAAGAAAGTATGTATTAGAACATGATTACTGTACTTATCTTGAAAGCTAGCTATACAAGTTGACATTTTGCAAGTTGAGCATTTAAGTGTTAAGGAGAAATCAAATATTGATGGATTCATTGATTTTGAATTTGATGCTTAAACTTGTAAGACAAATACCATATTTCTTGCTTGTAATCTCAAACAGCAGATACTCAGCTACAGTAAATTAATTCCATTCAGTGTTGGCTGCTGAAGTGAAGAGTTCAGAGTGTTGAATTCATGACTTTGATGTGCAAGGACAACTTCAGTAGGGTTTTGCTTTCCTTTTGTTTATGCAATAAAAGGCTGCACATTTACTCAGCATGGCAGAAGGTAAAGCATCTAACAATATGAAGAGAAAAGTTTCTCCATTTTAAAGGGATAGATAGAATGTAGATGATGTATGAATAAGAAAAGAATATAATGAGAAATAAATCAATGCAGGAGAACTCTAGAGTATTGACAGCATACTGTCTGATAGTACTGATATATCCTAATAACTCTTGAGAGCAACAGGTGTTGGCAAAGATTGAATCAGGAGACTCAGAAGTGGTTTGGGCAGAGTAAGTGTAAAAAGTCACAAGATTCAGGAATGGAGGTAAACAACTAAATGACCAGCTGAAATTATGCATATAAGGGAACAAGAGAGCAGCTTGAAATATTATGTTAGCCTAACGTTACATTTTTTTTTGTTATTTCCATGATGGGCAAAAAGTGAAGGTATTCTTAATTTTATATTTCTATTAATAATTCTAAAATAGTTTAAAAGGAGTGATCTGCTGTTTTACATACAGTATTAAACTGATTAAGAGAAAAAGACTCTTTAATATCAAAGTGAAAAAAGATCCCTGTGAAGTGACCTAAATTAATTGCAAATATAAAAAAAAAGTTAGTTTGTCACAATTTGCAATTTCTCTTCATTCGTCTTTGCAAAACTGTGCATGTTCTGCATGAGGATCATGAGTGAAAAGCCTTTTTCCAAGCCAACCATAAATTCTCAGCTGGATTGAGATCTGTTCCCACACTTATCATGTTTCTTAGAATTACTGCTAGGAATTGCAGTACTACAATTCTGCTTCCGCTAGGAATTGGTCAGGTATTGAGCTAAGCTGGGCATAATTGTTGCCAATTCATTTCAACATCAAGATTAATACTGTAACAAGCGCTAATGTGGAAAGCCTAAGACACACACTGGATGTGAGTAAAGCTCGATAATGTAACAGGAAACACCAAATAAAGTAACAATTACTGAAACTAGCCATGGCTATAAGTCACATTCACTCTTCCAGTATTCCCGATCATCTTCCAGAGTTGCATGCCATGTATCTGTTCATTGTCCCCCCTTGTCTTCTGCAAGGGTATATTTATCTAATGCTCTTGGAGTGTCCGTCAGCCTTCTTGAAATTTCCTGGGTTTGTAAAGTGTAACGTGAATGCTCCAGGGATACGTGGAATTGAGAGCCCAGTGTACTGTATCTGTGTGACATTTTGCTGTTAATCAGGCATCCACCCCAGCTTATCTTCAGGGTAGCAAGGTTATTATAGTTTTGCCTTTTTATATCAGTTTTTATTTCTATATTTTTCTGAAATTACTTGGAAAATTCAGTTTAGTTTTTGTTTTCCTTTATCGTGTATTTTTAGTTTTAATTTAATAATAATTCTTTGCATTTATATAGCACTTTTCTCACTACTCAAAGCGCTCAGCAATTGCAGGTTAAGGACCTTGCTGAAGGGCCCAACAGAGCAGAGTCCCTATTGGCATTTACGGGATTCGAACCGGCAACCTTCTGATTGCCAGTGCAGAACCCTAGCCTCAGAACCACCACTCTGCCATTTAGATTGTATTTCACAAAGACATTTCTATTTTATTTTTTATTTTTAATAATTATGATATGGTTAAAGATCTACCATGGAGTTTAGTTTTGTGTCACAATCAGACAGAACTGTACACTTAACAGGTTTGGATAAGGTATGAGTTTAATGTTAGTGGAAGCTTACTACACTACACTGTTTACTATTTGTTTTTGTTTTTATCTGATAAAAACAAGCTTAATCAAAGCCAGATACTGAATAGGAACAATTTTATAATTTTTAAAATATTTTCTATGTCAATTGTGCTGAACAAATGTTCACTGACTGTTGGCACTTTTCATCGTTTCCTGTTATTGTCCAGAATGGGCCAATTTTTAATGAAATTTTGGTGAATTTTAAGGTTTGAGGGTTTTTTGCTCTAAATGTCTACAGTACACAACATATCCTGCTCCAAGACAATGTGCTTATAATAATATTGTATTCACAAATCTCCCATACTGGACTTTGTTATTTTGTACCAGCCATATTGATCTCTGATTCCATCTCAGGCACAAAAAAATTATAGATAGAATTTTGCCACTAGCAGGCCTGAAAAGATATCAAAAATCAGGAAACAGATGTGATCATGAAAATCATGGGGTCTTAGGAAGAACAGGACTCTTAGACTTGAATCAGTGTGCACACCCCATCTAGCTCTGCTGAGGGAAACAAAAGAAAACAAGCATGTCGTGTAAAGGTTAGGGGCAGTGAGACTTGATTAGCCCAAGCATAAGAACAGTAAATGCTTAATGAGCAGAGTAAGAGAAGGTAATAGGAGTATGGACAGCCACAAAACCACAGAAACAGCATCTGAGATTAGGAACAATATATACATTTTCTGAACCCACTTATCAAGAGCAGGGTTGCAGGAAACCTGGCACGTATCCTAGCAGGTTTAGATGCAAGGCAGGAAATATCCCTGATATGCAATATGTATGACATGGCCGATGTTAAGAACAAAAAGAAAGACATTTCAATTATCTATTTTGAGAGAGAGAGAAAAATTTAAAAAATGGGGACAAATATTTTAAAGAATAATTCTGCTACTGGATTATTGTATGATGTTAACCTGCATCTGGCCCTGCAAGTGGTCCTCCAACTTGCATGGAAATCATAGGGGTTGGTGGCAGGATTGGCACTCCAGCCACCATAAAAAAACTTCACAAAGCTCCGAGACTACAGAAAGGACTCCTTTTTGCTCTCTGCTGGAGTAGCTCTGCTGCAGCCTTCCATAGGAAGGCTGCTCGCATCATGAAGGGAATGGGGGAAAGCCCTCGGGAACCCCATCCCCAGAACAGTCAAAATCGTTGGAGAGCCAATAGGATCAGGTCTGTTGGGGATCGGAACTGGTGTGGTGTTGAGGTGTTGGCCGGTGCATGGCAGCACTCGGGTCCCCATTTGAGGAGGCCCATATGGGTAGGCGCATGGAACGTCTTGTCTCTCCAGCAAGATGATCATCTTCTTGTGCTGTCAGAGGAGCTGCGTAAACTCCGCATTTCAGTGGTGGCACTCTCTGAGGTGAGCAGACCAGGGACTGGCCAGATCTCTGTAGGTGGATACACCTTTTATTGGTCTGGTTGGTCTGATAGCTGTTCTTGTAGCAGATTGACTTCTTCGGATGGTGTCCAATGTCACTCCTTTCAACGAGCATATTATGAGACTCAGATTACGGCACTCTCTGGGTGCCTTGTCTGTTGTCTCAGTGTATGCTCCGACCTCGGTGAATGATGTCTCCGTGACGGAGACTTTTTATTTCCAGCTTCGCTCAGTGGTTGATGGGAGCTCACGAGGTAACACTCCTCTGGTCATGGGTGACTTCAATGCAGCCACTGGCACTGACAGGGCTGGCTATGAGGATTGTCTGTGGTGAAAGTGGCTCCATGTTCCTTAACTTTGCAAAAGGTCAGGGGCTGCAAATCTCTGGATCCTGGTTCCAGCGCCCTGAACTGCATCGTTGGATCTGGTACTCCAATACTGGTGGTGCAGTGAAGGAGATCGATCACATCCTCGTGGGCAGACGCTGGAGGCTCTTGCAAAACTGCAGGGTCTACAGAAGTGCCCAGTTTGTGAATTCTGACCACAGACTTGTTGTTGCTACTCTTAGGATCCAGCTTAGGTCCAGTAGGTTACCACCTACTAGGAAAATGAGCCTGGACTTGGCCAGACTCCAAGACCAGGCTGTTTCTAATGAGTTTGCACACAGTTTGTATGAGGAGCTTTCAGATTTGGGTACGACTGCCGATCCTAATGTAATGTGGGAGACCTTCCGTGACAAGACCCTGAAGGTTGCTGAGGGTTGTGTTGGTGTTACCAGTGTTCCCAGAAGGAGGTGTTTCATCTCGCACGGCACCCTGGATATCATTGAGAGGAGTCGCAGCGCACAGCTCAATGGCAACTCTGGTCTGTACCAGGAACTGAGAAGGATGGCTGTGAGGGCTCTGATGGCAGATAAAGATGCATCTTGTTAGAGGAATCTGTGAGTAAGTGACACACTATCTGTGGTCTAGTGACCCACGTCCTGCTTACAGAGGAATCGAAGCATTACGCACATTTGAATCTGTTCCTCGGAGAGTCACAGTCAGGGCAGCTGATGGAACAGTCCTTACGGATGACACTGCAGTTGTGACCCGCTGGGCTGGCTACTTTGAGCAGTTGTTCAAAGCTGATCCTCTGGCTAGGACATTGAATATCTCTGGGTCCACGGTTCTTGAGACTGATCCTCCAATTAGCTGTGAACCATCCAATCTCACTGAGATTGCACAGGTGGTGAACCAGCTGAGGGGGGGAAAGGCTGCAGGGATCTGTGGTATCCAGGATGAACTTCTCCAGGCTGGTGGTAAGGCTGTCCTCCTGGCATTGCAAGCAATCCTTGCTTCCATTTGGGAGACTGGCATCATCCCAACTGACTGGAAATTGGGACTTGTCGTCCCTATCTGGAAAAGGAAGGGTGATCGCCTGGATTGCAGCAACTACAGGGGGGATAACACTGCTCTCAGTGCCGGGTAAGGTCCTTGCTAGGGTTGTCCTCAATAGGATCTGTGATCACTTGCTCACCCACCAGCGACCAGAACAGTCTGGTTTTACGTCTAAGAAGTCTACAATCGACTGCATCCTGGCACTGAGGGTTCTCATGGAGTGTAAACGCGAATATAGGCAGAGTTTCTTTCCAGCCTTTGTTGATTTTTGCAAAGTGTTCGACTCAGTTGATCGAGCTGCCCTGTGGACATCCTGAGGATTTGCGGGATCACCTCAAGGTTGCTAGGTATCATGGCCAGCCTATACACTGGTACTGTGAGTGCTGTGCAGAGTGGAGGCAGAACCTCTGCGTTTTTCCTAGTTGATTCTGGGGTTCATCAGGGGTGTGTTCTTGCTCCTACTCTGTTCAATGCTTGTATGGATTGGATGTTGGGCAAGGTCATGGGGTCCAGTGGCTGTGGGACATCAGTTGGTGAAGAAAGGTTCACAGATCTTGACTTTGCTGATGATGCTGTGATCTTCGCGGAGTCAATGGAGGCTCTGATCGGGGCGCTCGAGAGACTGACTGAGGAGTCTGAGTGTCTGGGCTTGCGAGTGTCCTGGATAAAAAACAAGATCCAGGCCTTTAATGATCTCTTGGGCACAGCCATCAGCAGTGTGTCTGTTGACCTTGTTGAGAGGTTTACTTACCTTGGCAGTGACACTCATGTCTCTGGTGACTCTTCCTATGAAGTCAGTAGACGGATTGGGAGAGCATGGGGGGTCATGAGCTCACTGGAAAGGGGTGTGTAGCATTCCCAATATCTATGCAAAAGGACAAAGGTCCAAGTCTTTAGAGTCCTAGTGCTTCCTGTCTTGCTATATGGTTGCGAGACATGGACGCTATCCAGTGACCTGAGACGAAGACTGGACTCCTTTGGTGCTGTGTCTCTCTGGAAAATCCTTGGGTATCATTGCTTATGGACTCCTGAATGAGGCACATTAGCTGCATTGTGAGGGAGCATCAGTTACGGCACTACGGCCATGTGGCGTATTTCCCCGAGGGTGATCTGGCTCATAAGATCCTCATTGTTGGGGACCCGAGTGGCTGGACCAGACCAAGGGGTCACCTACGTAACGTAACACCTGGCTGGCTGGTCATTTCCGGAGGGTGGGACAGGACCACATATCTGTCTGGGGTATTTTGATAAGTTAATGTAAACTAAAAAAAGGTAAATTAATAAATATAGACTAAATACAAAAACACATTAGTATGTTTAGTTTTTCACCAGTTGGTAGACTCTCTTTACCTACCAACCTGTAGCTCAGTAGAGACATTGCCAGCTCAGGAATTTTGCAAGGTTTGTATTGCTTTGTTGTTAAGCAGCCTTTTTAAAGCAAAAATGATTGGTCAGGAACAATATGCTGATCATTTATGTCAACCTAGATGGTCTCAATCAGTGCCGTTTTATTTTCAGAAAGGATTTTTCCTGTGTGAAATGGCAAGTGAATTATTGTGAATAAAATGCAGACACCTGAGAAATAAACTGAAAATGTTACTCACTCATAATTTTTCTGTCCATACAGTAAAGGTTTTGTTGACCAGCACATTCCGACTTCAGGCATTTGAATTACATATTGCTATACAAGAAGTGCAAAGAAATTCAGCAGCTCATCATAACAGACGTCAGACTCATATGTAGCCTGGCTTAGTGTGTGCTGCTGTTTAATAATTGCTGTGCACATACTGCATCTTGGGCTCAGTCAGATTTACAGTTAACATGTTGTCATTAATGAACAGACTGAAATTCTATAAGGGATTATCTGTACTTAATACTTCTCGCTTGAGCCCTGGAGATCCAGTGAACAAAAGCTACCAAGCACATTCAAAGCAAAATCATCACCTTGGTATGCTTTATGTTTGAGGATGTCCCCATCAGCTAAAATTGTTATTTTGATGTACTACTCCACCCTTACTTTTTGTGCACCAATATCTTGTAGTTCACCTCTCTGGGCTCAGTTAGCTGCTAAATTATTCCTTGCTGCCCAATGGAAGACTCCTGATTTGCTCACTTTGAAGAACTGAGTGTCCTAATTCTGTAATTTGACTCAACAATATTCTGCATTGCAAATTAACAATGTGTCCAGTGAGAGAATCAAAAAGAGGCACTGCTCTTTTTTGGGTAGATCCTAAATTCATGATGACGGACCTCACTTATTTGGGTGTGGTATTATAATGATACTGGTGTCAACATTGTTCATTGACATTATGGTACAGTACTTGAGAGATGTGCTGTTGGACGTGGTGCTTATTGTATAGTTAAATCGAATTCCTGTTCTTACAAGCTGTTTAACCGTTCAATATATCAAAAAAAGATTGATCTAAATCAGGGGTTCTCAAAGGTGGTCCTAGGGACCCACTGTGGCTTCAGGTTTTTGCTTCAACCAGATTCATAATCAGTGACAACTGATAACACTGATAACTGATAACTGATAACAGATTGAGGAGATCGTTCCTCCCCCAAACTATGCGACTCTTCAATTCCACCTGGGGGTAATCGTTAATATTATTCAAAGTTATTGTCTGTTTTTACCTGCATTTTTATTACTCTTTAATTTAATATTGTTTTTTGTATCAGTATGCTGCTGCTGCAGTATGTGAATTTCCCCTTGGGATTAATAAAGTATCTATCTATCTATCTATCTATCTATCTATCTATCTATCTATCTATCTATCTATCTATCTATCTATCTATCTATCTATCTATCTATCTATCTATCTATCTATCTATCTATCAAACACTGATCTCAATTACTTAGCTGGTATTTTTTTTCTCTTCTCTTATTCTACATTAAGAAAGCACAGAGGCATGATTTTTATGTTTATAAGACATTTAGAAATCTTTACATTTTTGGTTGCCCTTTCTCTGTTCAGTTTTCTCCCTTCATTGTATCTTAATAATGACAATTAAAAACGAACCAAGCAGACACCCAGGCAAACGACACTGAAACATGAAAGGCTGCAACTACTTTAGTGTTAGGCCCACTAATTAGAATACGATGGATTAATTAAACCCGGCAAAATTGAATGAAAATCAAAATGAAAATATTGTTAACAAGAGACACAGAATCTGGGTAATAACAGTTCACTTAATTAGCCCAGGATTCCAATTAAAAACAGAAGCCACAAGGGGTCCCCAGGACCAACATTTAAAACCCCTGATCTAAATCATAGATTACACAATAAAACTGGACATAAAACTTTTCATCATTCTACATAACAGGCATACAGTATTTGAGTTTTCTCAAAGTCAGAAAACAATTAAAAAAAATAATTACCATACATACTTACGTATAAGTCGGGTCTTGACACCAGAAAAATCGATCATAAAATCAGACCTCGAATTATACGCCTGTTCAAAAATGCAACACTTAAATTTTTTTTTTCCATTTTCTTGCCTCCTCCAATCTCGCATCAGTTTGTCAGACGCTTCGAATTTTGTTGCAGCAGCACAGTTACCAATTTCTTTCGCTACTTGAATGACGTTTAATTTAAAACCAGTTGTTCTTCTGATTGAACGCTCCATCGTAGATAAGGGATGCTCTTACGATAAAGGTGTATGAGGGTGTGAGATACAAAAAAACACAAATCAGTGCAAATGTCGCTTCAGAATAGTTTGGGTATAACCGTGTGGTCACATAGGCACAATAGAGAGAGAGAGAGAGGTTAGGAGCACACGCTGATACAGCGCATTGCTGCCTCCATCCACATAGAAGAAAACAGAAGTGTGCTCTGTGTGCTCTGTGGTTACTCTCTCAAGTGGGCATTAGTATATCATAATCTCTTGGACCAATAGTGTGAGTTTTCCGCATTCGACTAATATGACTGACATTATAAAATAGCAGAAATTATCCAGTAAAATCAAGTCCCAAATTATCCACGGGACAACTTATCCGCGAGTATATACAGTACAGAAGATTGTCAGGACTGTGACCATTTTGGTGTGTTTCAGGGTCTAAATTAACAGAAGCACAGGAAGTGGATGAAGTTAGTGATACAAATAGGATGTGTCTATCTGTTCCTTCTTCAGACTGGAAGTCACTAACCAGGATGAAGAGATGCTAATTCAACTTGACACAGCACACTGTGTCACAATTTAAATAAGGTCCATCTCTTTCCTAAATTTGTATGATCACATTTTTATGTAAATAATTAAAATAAATCAATATGAAACAACAGAAATGCCCGTATTTAAGAAATCAATCAATCAAAATGGCACGCAACACCATCCATGCCTTTCCCCAAGTCTATGACTGGATTGAAGCAGCCTGACTTATCACCATTGCTTGGTGTTTAATTATCATCCTGCTCAACTTCATCCTTAATTCAAATTGGATATTTCTGACACTTTCTTATATATGTCCTTTGTCACAATATTTACAGAACTCATGGGAATGCCACCAAGAAAAAAATAATTTAGGGAAAGTGAGAAATATCAAGACATTTAGGAACACCCTACTGCAACTGTATGTTTTGGGACTATGCCTTCAAAATTCCGAGGTGTGTGACTACGAAACAGTCATGCAGTCTTCAGTTTTTCTGATGAAGCACCTGTTAGGAGAAGTACCATAACAATGTAATAAAAGCAATATCCAAAGCAACATCATGTAACCAGACTTACCCAGCACAAATGTAGGCTAAGTAACAGAGTTATACTTTAACTCCAGATCCATCCTGCAAGTTCCTTGAAATCAAGTCAGGGTATGCAAGAAAGGATCCTAAATGAAAAGGAACTAAAACCTTTATTACCCTATAATGTATGGTGTTACAGGCTTAACACACAATTAGCTTCATCTGGACTGAGCACAATGTCCAGAATACAATATCACATTAACTTTATATGCAACAACAATACAAGAAAATGAATCTAATTAAAACAATTATTCTCAATACCTTACTAAGCAAAATAAATTAGATGAGGGAGTATGGAGTATAGATGTTTGGCAGATTCAACATGGTAGGCATGAAATATCAGTACAGGAGATCAAAAACACCAACTCACAATATTTTTCCTGTATAAATTTAAACAAGACAGCTTCCACACAACTGACATCATGACAGGAAAGAGCCCTCAAATGTATGCTGCGAAGATGTGTCAGACAGGCCAGCACCCCATCATCTTTGTTAAAAATGTCATCTGGATTATACAAAAAACAAATAATGAAGAGTACAATATTTGTAATGCAGTGCTCTTCTGGTATCTATACAGATTTTAATTGAAACCATCCTAAAGTGCCCCAAAAGCACCACCAAGCCTATTTCATTCTAATCTATTTTTTTTGTTTCACTTTTGTTAATCTTTTCAAACAGAATAATTTGTTGACATGTATGTTTTTTTCTCTTCTTTAATTTGTTCAGTTGCCACCAGCTTACAGCTTCCATCCTCGTTTGCCACCTGCAGAAACCCAGCATGCGATCAAAAGTGAGGCTGTTTTGGTTGCGTGTTTCTAATTGACCTTGTTATATAATTACCACTTGTCACATCTTTAGAGATGCAATTAAGAATAAAATGCATTAAAGGCTTTTTTTAAGGGAAACTTTAAAATGATGAAACTTGTTTTAGGTGATGTAAATCTGCTGATGTGATTTTCCCACCTGATAAACAACAGGATGTTGGTAAAATAGCATTGTCTGTAAAAAGTAAGGTCGGCAGTGACACTGTGTGCGTTCAAAAGTAACAATTCCATTGTACATATATTTTTTCACCGATGACCATAAAATTGACTAAAGGGGGTTTATTACAAGGATGTATGCAGTTATGGGTGAACGTTTTAGCTTTACATTGTGCAGTCACCATTTTTAAGTACTTTAAGGGACATCCAATCAGTTACATAATAAGTTTAAAATAATGAAAGTTATTATGCAACTGACAGGCAACCCGTTAAAACCCTTTTGTTACACTGTCCTTACCCGTACCTTTATCAAAGTGTTTCAGTATTTCATATTTACATATGGTAGGTAATATGTATTTCATATATACATATGGTAGGCTGTTAAAGGTATGCATATCACTATTCTTTTGTAAAATTTGCTTTTTTCCTGACTAAAATTGTCACTCTATTATGTCCTATCCTTTATAGCACACTTGTCTTGTTCCTTTTTTCTGATATCCTTTTTGGAGTTTTCTTCCACAGTCTTCACAGGGGTAAACCAAGTGGGTAAAATTTAAATATAAATTTAAATTATAAATTACTTTTATAAATCTCAATAATCATGTAAATGCGTCCCCCATGAAGCTTAGATACTCAATTGATGATCAAAGAGTTGGGGTATCCCACAAAGCATCAAGCCCCACAAGAAAATGACAATCAACAATTGAGAGATTTGAAGATTGAAGACCACCATGAAGCAACAGGTTCCAGTTGGCTGCTAAGCCATGAAACACAGTCAACAAGCTTTTTCCCCCATTAACATCTGCACTGCAGTTCAAAAACAGATGAGCCACACAGTTAAAATTGCAGCCAGGACTGCCAGCAGATGGGCCTAGTGTAAGTGAAGGTGTTGCATCAAATTCAATCCCCCTTATCTCCCATGGAAAAAATGTCAATCCATCCTGGAAATCAGTGACGCTTCACAATCAGGGCTTGCAAAGAAATCAATACTAGACCTTGCCCTTCCGTAGAAATCATTGCAAGGTCTTAATTCCATTCTCTTAAGAAAAATTATTCACCTTTATGAACACTCTGCCCACAACAAGGAACCCATAAGAATACACATTTCTGTGACTCATTTACACGTGACAATTGCGTGCATAATGCTTGATTCTTTTCATATCTTAGAGCAGAAGCACTAACTAATAAATGACCTACAAATGATGGCAGACTTCAAGACACCAACTGCATCATGATAAAGTCAAACAATGCACCTTACTCAATTCTGTCAAATCACTTTGTGGCTTTCCTCTTTGTTGCAGCCCCTGAAATGCCCTCTTGCACCTCCTGGGGGATCGGCAGATTAGGAATCCCATCAAAAGACACGTGAAAAATGTTCCTTTAAAATAAATGAAGAATGCACAAAATGTAAAACAAACATAAAATGTTACAAACCCTTGCTGTAACATAACATCTCACCTATCAAATGGTTGTGGCTGTTCTACTTTTTCATATTTTAAACATGAAAGTACTCTCCCTCTTACCTGTCATGTCTACCTTAATAATAAGAACCCAAAAGCAATTCCCCTATAATGAGGGGGTGCATCAAAATATGGTGGCAAGTATCTGGAGTTGCGAACAGACCACAATTTCTACTAGAGATCCTGACTATTGCTTTGTGTTAAAATCTCCACACCTATAAGGAAGCTTTTGAACTGCTTATCATCTTAAAAATGCTGTTCAGACACTTCTGTCCTTCATCAGTAAACCATGTCCTATTTCAAAGTGTCTTGGAAGTGTTTCAGAGTTCTACTGCCAGGACTGACTGCAATGTCCAGATGGGGTTGTAAGATATATCACAGGGAATCAGAGACTCTGGTTACAACTCACAAGTTCCTTGGAGTACTTTGAATGGAAAGGAACTAAAGCCCTTATTGCCATGCATAGTGTATGGTAAGAATTTGTCTTGGTGAACCCAATCGCAATGGTTTCAGTGGAATAGGGATACCCTTTGCTGAGTACAAAGGATTTACCTGGAGCAAGAATAACACTGTAGTGGAACCATGTAAGCTGCTGTAGGGAACTGATTGCACCATCTTTACAAATAACAGTGGCGTTATCTTCCCCAGCTATATGCAGAAGGTATTTTTAACTTAGCAAGATATTTTGTTGTTGTCTCCTGCATAGCAAAGTATGCCTCCCAAGTGAGGGGTAAATCCATTGTCAGCTTCACTAAGTCTGACAGTCCTTTATCATGAAGTTGATGGCTTATTATTTACTGAATCATAAGCAATGTTATAATATCATGCATTTTCTACTAGAGATCCTGACTACTGCTTTGTGTTAAAATCGCCACACCTATAAGGAAGCTTTTGAACTGCTTATCATCTTAAATATGCTATTCAGACACTTGTGTCCCTCATCAGTAAACTGTGTCCTATTTCAAAGTGTCTTGGAAGTGTTTCAGAGCTCTACTGCCAGTCCTCTACAGTCTTGCTGTTCCACTCGTTCACTGGTTTAACTTTATCGCCACCACTTCTGGTTATCAGAGCACACCTCCTGTATTGTTCACTGCCTGTCCACTCTGGCTTTAAACAGATAGGATCTGACTGCCCTCATGTGAGCCTGAAGCATCATGGTGAAACTTTGGTTCCTATAATCCCTTACCAGCAGGTCAATTTCTCACCATGAGTCAGACTAACAATCATAAAAGAATTGTGGTCCTTCTGAAACACTGTTTGGCATTCATTTAGATAATACAGGACTGCACTACTGAAGCAGTGCTTGTGCTGTTGTTATATTACAAAGACAAATTTCAACTACTTTTCAGATTTAAACAGAATCCTTTATAATACTCTAATATTGTTTGACATGCAAGCCTGTTACAATTTATCAATCACTATAACTGAATTATAGTGCTGGCCTTGGAGATGACAGTGACAGTATGCGTCCAGGATGCAAAAAAAACATGTTTATAGCTCAGACAGTTAGATTTGTGTATCTGGTCTGGGGCAGGACTGACTGCAATGTCCAGATGGTGTTGTAAGATATATCACAGGGAATCACTGAGACTCTGGTTACAACTCGCAAGTTCCTTGGAGTACTTTGAATGGAAAGGAACTAAAGCCCTTATTGCTATGCATAGTCTGACAGTCCTTTACCATGAAGTTGATGGCTTATTATGTACTGAATCATAAGCAAAGTTATAATATCATGCATGAGGCTACCTGAGTTAGAGGAGGTGCCAGCGTGGCAATGGTCAGATAGTGAGGTAAAGGTTCTTGCTGCAAATTAGAGAATTTCTCTGCATGTCAGTGACAGCAGTCTTGGAAGAGAATCTGCTGAGAGCACCCTAGAGATTGTGACGTTGTAACTCCTTGGATTAAAGGCTTTAATATTCTACAGGTAGCCTGAGAGCAAACAAATCAGCTGATCCTAACTGGGTTAACCCCCAAAAGAGCATGTCAATTCAGCAGTTTTGGGAAGGCAGTGGAAACTCTTTGGGTGAGCAATTGATGGCCTTGGAGTTCTCTGCAGAGTTTACTTCCCTGGAATCAGTAATTTTGCAGTCAACTTCATGGCTACCAGTTAAGAATGGCATCCAGTTGCTCTAGGCAAGGCATGCCTACATGGAACATTTAAGGCTGTTTGATTCTAATGGGCCCCTTGTAGAAATGCCTTCCTGCTGCTTGTCAGCACTGATAAATAGAAAAGGCCTCCATTTAGTGCTGGGCCTCCTTGTTCCCCTTGTTTCAGGACCAGGCATCATTAGCAAGAGGTGGTTTGCATGCTCACTGGAATCTTGGAAGGGCATTGTAGCCTTCCTCTTCGGGTGTTAAATATTTTTCTTTTATCCTTTAATATTCATTTTAGAGGACAATGTCTAACATGGAAAGCAATCCTTTATTTCCAAATATGTCTGACTCTTAGTGGGTTATTTATTTATTTTTTTTATTGATTTTATTGAAATCATTCAACATTCCATACAAATACATCAATTTTACAAGAATAGGATTGAAATCAAATCAACCCCCACCCCTTAGAAAGAGAGCATGGCCAGCAGAATAAAATTTAAACCTAGTAAAAATAAGCAAATAGATAGAGTAATAAGGTGAATATAGATAAATAGAGAAGACAAAAAAAAAAGGGAGAGAATCTGCTTCCTCAGTGCTTTAAAAGCTTATTCTAAAATGTTATTGATTAGATCCTGCCAGGTTTGGAAAACTTTCTGCACTGATCCTCTAAATGAGAATTTTATTTTTTCCAATTTCAAATAATATATAACATCAGTTACCCATTGACTTGAAAGGGGAGAGTTAGGATTCTTCCAGTTGAGCAAGATAAGTCTACATGCCAATAGTGTAGTAAAGGCAATTACAGTTTGTTTGTCCTTCTCCACTTTAAGTACACCAAACACAGCTGTTAGTGGATTAAGAGGGATTGGGACACCAAGGCTGTCTGATAGGCATTTAAAAATCTTGGTCCAAAACGATGTTAGTTTGGTGCAGGCCCAGAACAAGTGACCCAGTGAGGCTGGAACTTGATTGCAGCGTGTTCGCAGGTTGAATCTTGCCCTGGAAACATTTTGGACAATTTTAAATGAGACAGATGTGCTCGATATATAATTTTTATTTGAATAATTGTATGCTTTGCACATATGGAGCTCGAGTGAATTCTCTGCATTGCTTCCTTCCGCTCCTTTTCTGATATGTTGAGGGAGAGATCCTTTTCCCATTGTCCTCTTGGATCTTTGAAAGGGAGGGACTGTAAAATGGTTTTATATATTGCGGAGATTCTGTCTAAGTCCTTGAAACTGATGAGTATTTTTTCCAGCATAGAGGGAGGTGGGAGATGAGGGAAATTGGGCAGGTTCTGTTTAACAAAGATTCTAATTTGAAGATAGTGAAAGAAATGTGTTGCTGGAAAGTAAATTTAGAATGTAATTGTTCATAGGATACAAAGACATTGTCTATGTACAGATCTCTAAGTGATTTAATCCCAAATGTTTCCCAGACATTAAAAACTGCATATGTTTGCGATGGTTGAAAAAGGTGGTTCTCGTGCAGTGGTGCCACCGATAAAAGATTCTCTATCTTAAAATGTTTCCTACATTGGTTCCATATTCTGAGTGAGTGAAGCACAGTTGGGTTATATAAATAAAATGTATTATTATTATTATTATTAGTATATTGACAATAATTTGCATTTATTGGGGCGCAAAGCAAGGAATATAACGATGAACTGCAGGATTCTATTTCTATTGCAGACCAAGCCTGCATATGTTCATCTATTTGTGTCAATGTCCAGGTTTTTATACAGTATGTTGTATGTTTGCTGCCCAGTAGTAAAACTGAAAGTTAGGCAGAGCCATGCCACCTTCTGCCTTTGGCCTTTGTAGGGTCGCTCTTTGGATACATGGATGTTTTGAATTCCAAATAAATGTGGTTATGGTTTAATCTAATTTCTTAAAAAATGACTTACTGATGTATATTGGAATATTTTGAAATAAAAAGAGAAGCTTAGGGAGGATATTCATCTTAACAATGTTAATTCTTCCAGCTAAAGTGAGATAAAGGGTTGACCATCTATGTTAGTCTTGCTTGATTTTTTCCATACATAAAGCAAAATTTTGTTGATAAAGAGCTCTATGTTTACTTGTGATGTTTACCCCTAGATATTTGAACTGATCTGTGATAATAAAAGGGAAGGTGTCCAATCTAATATTGTGTGCTTGAGAATTCACTGGAAAGAGCACACTTTTAGTCAAATTAATTCTGAGACAAGAAATCTTTTTGGAATTCTGTTAGTGCAGTTAGGGCTGTAGGCACAGTATTTTGTGGGTCTGATATACAGTGCATCCGGAAAGTATTCACAGCGCATCACTTTTTTCATATTTTGTTATGTTACAGCCTTATTCCAAAATGGATTAAATTCATTTTTTTCCTCAGAATTCTATACACAACAACCCATAATGACAATGTGAAAAAAGTTTACTTGAGGTTTTGCAAATTTATTAAAAATAAATACACCTCTAGTTTTTTTTTTGTAAAGCTGGAATGGAACATTTGGTCTGTCCAGTCTTTTTTGCAGCCGGAACTGATCCTTGCTCAATAAGTGAGTCTCCTGTAAAAATACTATTTTAGCGTTTAGACCTGTCAGATGAGATAATAGTTTCTTTCTTTTTAATTCGTGGTTCAGGCCTTTAACATTCCAGCTCACAAAGTTAACTATCCCATCTTGGAGACATTGATTCTTAATTTTTGATGTCATTTTGTAGTCTTAACCAAAAGTGAGACTGCTTTGACCTTAATTTCAAATTTTCCCAGGGGTTATTGCCATGCAGTCTGTTGTTACATTGGTAATTATAATTACAAGGATTAAAAGAATAGATTACAGATAGCTTGCTCTCTTTCTCATACTCCCTAGTCCCCCCAAGCTTTGCCCCACCCCCTTTTCCTCCCCACATGAGGCTGAACCACACTTCATAAAGTCCCAATCCTCTGACATACCTAGAGTCAGAGCACGTCCAAAACAAAACAAGCCCCCAGCAGCATTGTATGTGAAATAAAATAGAGATATCTACTATAAGCATAAACTATTAAAAAAAAAAAAAAAAACGAGAGAAAATCTTCAACATTCTTGAAATGTTAAGATAGTAAACCCAGGAATGGTGTTAAACAGTTTCCTTTAGAATAGTAAAAAAAAGAAAGAAAAGGGTTACTAATTTAATTTCTTCCACACATACATACTTAAACGTGCATAACTGTAATTAAAATAAAAACAAATAGTGACCGAGAAGGGAAAAGGATATATGCTTACGGTACCAGTGTCATTGCAAGCGGATCAGACAGCCGGTGATGATATCTTCTTTACGATGCCATGACAGGTGCGACTCATGGTCTTATTTTAGGAGAGTGTCAGGATCAACTTTCTTAACTCTTCATCTGCTTCCTCTCTATTGGTAAATATGTAATGTTTGCCTTGAATCTCCACTTTCAGTTTGGCAGGATACAAGAGGCTTTGTAAGCGCTGTTTAATATTATAAAAGGATGCACGCTTAGTAGCAGTTGAGGGTGAGAAGTCAGGGAAAATATGAATTAGGTTATTTTCAAACATAATCTCTTGTTTCTGTCTGAGAAGTGACATTACATTTAACTTTGATTGTAACTTGAAGCGCACAATAAAGGTCCTGTTCTTAGAGTTGTTCGATCCCCGTATGTGATAAGCTGCTGCTATCTCAGTGTCTGATTTAAAGTCCCCTCCAATTATTTTGGAGAATAGTTCAGCTACGAATTTCACTGTGTTTGGACTTTCGCGATTCTCAGGTAGACCTTCAATTCTAATATTATTCCTTCTGCATCCATCTTCCAGAGCAGCAAGTCTGTCTCAGAGTATTTTGCATTCGGAATTTGCGGCTGTTGCTTTTCCATCAGGGGTGGATGCTAGATTTTTGGCTGTTTCAATTCGAGTCGTGAATGTCTGCTTAACATCCTCCAGCTGATCGGCAAATGTGTTCAGTTTAGACACATTTTCCTGAATGTGCTCCTCAATTTTTTCCAGCATATAATTAAAGGCCACATCAAAGCGATTATATACGTGTTTCTCAGAGTCTTTATTATCCTGCCGCAACTCTCGCAGCTCCCGCTGCAGCTTCACACTTGTCTTCTCGCTTGTCTTCTCACTTATCCTCTCGTTTGTCATACTATTTATTTCTTTCTTTATATCGTTCTTTATCTCTTGCTTGAGCTCAGCAATCATCACCTTCAGTTCTGACAGATCATTTCTGCTTTCATGCACCGTAGGTGAAGCTGCGGGCTCTATTACAGCCGATGTTCTCGGCTCGCGAGGAGTAGGTGAAAGCGCAGACTGCAAGGCCTTTTCCAGTTTCAAGTGATCCTCTCCAATCGGCGAGCTTTCGTGACCTGCATCACTTGCACATTTGCTCCCATATTCACTCTCAACTGGAGATGATACAGCGGACCGTGGTCCAGAGGAGTCTGGGCTTTCGCCTGTCTGTTCCAGGTCAGTCTCTGATAGGCTGTAACTTGAACTTGAACTTGGACTAGCCTGTCTAGCCTTGGATGTAACTTTAAGTTTCTTTTCTGTTTCTTTTTGACCCCCTTTCTTTCCGGCCATGTTTATATATGCTTGCATATACAGTGGAACCTCGGTTTGCGAGCATAATTCGTTTCGGAAATGTGCTCGTAGTCCAAAGCACTCATATATCAAAGTAAATTTCCCCATAAGAAATAATGGAAACTCAGATGATTTGTTCCACAACCCAAAACTATTCATATAAAACTGATTAATACAAAATATAAAGTAAAAATACATAAAACAAATTAACCTGCACTTTACCTTTGAAAAGAATCATGGCTGGTGTGAGTGAGTTTCTAAACTCTTGTGGGATTCCACCCAAAGGGACGACACGCGGAAGAGCATCCCAAAGGAATCGCAGTCTCCCAGCGTTGTAGCAGTTCGTCGTAAAAGAGAATCCATAAAGATCGCGGACATGCTATAAGCGCCTGCCGTCCATGGGTGATACAAGGAACAAGGAACATTATAAATGCGCAGGGCCCTGCCTGACTGCTGTGTCTATTTAAAGCTGAATAAAGCTGGTGTTTACTGAGACTCAGCTTTGTGTTTTAGTGTGCAAGACGGGGACTTGCATGTCACAGCACACACGTGAGCGCACATACAGACACACATGCGCGCACGAGCGAGCGAGCACACACACATACATGCGCACGCGCGAGCGAGCACACACACATAAGCGCGCGTGCACGCACACACAGTCATAATGCTAATGCTGTAGTAAACAGTATACGCTCTGTAGCAGATATAGCGCTTGTCCACCTCTTGAACCCTCAGGTACCACTCTTGACACGAGGTAAAAGTACAACTAATATTCTTTTTATTATTGTACAGTGCACAAAGCACTACACACACCACACTCATATACTACAATCAACTATTCAAATAACCAATCCTCCACTCCCAGACACTTAGCCCACCTTCCTCCCAGCTCAGCTCAGTGTCTGGGCTTACCCATAGTCCTTTTATAGCCCCCGACCTGGAAGTGGTTCCAAACCAAACCCACAAGTCCATTTCCTTCCGGGTCAGGGTAAACAGTCCTCCTCTTCATCCCGGGAGCACGTCACTTCCTTGAGTCACATGACTGACATGCACTCCCGGGTTATAGGGCATACAAGAGTCCACTAGCCCCTTCACAGCGACTCCTGGCGGCCCCCAAGGTATCCAGCAGGGCTGTGTATAGAAACTACAAAGTCCATGAGGCCCTGCTGGAACTCGGGGCACCAATATGCTGTCCGGAGGGCTCCTCCTAGAAAGCCGGCAATCCTCCACAGTTCCCCCCTCTCAGCGAAGCCAACTGGGGCGGAGCGTTGGTCCCCGCGAGGGACGTTCTCCTCCAAGAGGACGTGTCATCTGGACCCTGGCGACGATGTCGAGACCCCCCAGCGAACCTTGGGGGAACAGTGTAACGGTTAACCCACCGATCCCCTGTCCTACAGGGAAAACTTCGCCATAGGTGGCCCGGTTGACGGCAGTTGTAACACCGCCGCCGTCCTCCTGGTTGCCTCTCTTCTTGGGACCTAAAACACCTTGGAAACTCCATCAGGGTTAGCTCCGCCCTGTCCTCCGCCAAGGAGGGAATTATAGCTGCCTTGCTGCTCTCTGCCCTTTTCTTTATTTTGTTAAGAGACCCTCATTTTAATTCGGGGATCTCCTGCTTTTTCTGGGGCTTGTGCACAGCATGAGGCTCTCTATGGAAAAGAGAGAGCCTCTTTGCTGTTTGTACGCCCGTTGTCTTATGCAAACTCGGAGGCGGCGTCATTAGTACCGTATCGCTCCGGGTAACAGCACTATTCAGCTGCCCCGGGACGATCGGTACTTCCCCTGCCCCTTCAGTAACCAACGGCAACCCCTTCATTAGACCGGTCGGGGTCTGGAGTGGCGTCTCGTTCCGGGGACCTGCGTCAAACGCAAGCCCCGGATGGATCGCTTCCTCCCCTGCCCAGTCAGTCATCACGCCACACTCTACTGTCGGGTACACAGCACTTTGGCAACCGCAACTTATTAAACGCAGTGCCGGTTCACACTGCGTCCCCTTATTATATACGGCGCAGATTTCACTCACCTGCACCGCCGAATCAATCGAGGCCGGGGCTTCACGGCCTAACCGCCGAAGGTATTCCTGCAGTCCCCTCAACGGCGTTTCGGCTGCAGCTCCCAGCTCCTCCACTCGCTTCCGTAACTCATTTAGTCTCTGGAAGACAATATTTAGGGGCTTGAGATATTCGTCGAGCTCCCCTAAGTTTATAAAGTTATTTGTCTCGGCCGGCAGTAAGGCTACTTCCTTATTTTGGTCACCTGCCGACCGGGAACCAATGAGCACGTCCGCTCCTGGCACGTGCTCTGCTGGGGTTCGCAAGGGCTCCTGGGATTTGGAGTCTTTAGAGGAACGGGTAGCCTCCTGCGGTTGGCTGCGGTCTGCCTTTTTAACTTTGCCGGCAGACACTACAGTCACTTCCCGCCCCTCTCTCTTTTTATTTAATGTTGGTGCTGCTTCGCTCGCCGCCCCCTTCCCCTTCAGGGAGCGCAGACGCGTTGGGGAATTATTGACTTCACCGACGGCTCCAAACCGACCTTCTTCCTGGTTGCCGTCGCGCGAGGTCACGTGGACACATTCCACGAATGGGTTGACCGCTTCCATCCGACTTCCAACCCGAGTTGCCTTCTGGGTATCGCGGCCATCTTGCCACGGTACGAGGCAGGTATCCGATCCAGCGGTTGTTTTCTGAAGGCAGGCCTCTGCAAAACAGGAATAAAATATCCCCTGCCCATCGGGCGTTGCCCCGGCACATACCTCCAGATTTTCCCGCTGTGTCCCCGATTCGTTCAGGGCTGTTGATGCAGCCGATTGCTGGCAGCCTACTTGCAATTGTGCCCTTCAGACTTGCTCAGCCTTTATCGGCTGCCGGTCCCCCTCACACCCAGTCAGGTAAGTCCAGGACAGCTCGGCGTCAGTCGCGGTCTTCACCCAGTTGGTGTTGGCCTTCTTCTTGCCAGACCTTTTCCCCATTGCAGCTGACTGCGTGTCACGGCTCACAATAGCAGCGTTCTTCTTCGCGAGTGGAGTTTTCACCTCCGTGGTTACTAGAGGGACCTTCTTAGGGTTCTCTGCCGCAACGAATATAATTTTAAGTGCAGATCCTCTGCCTCCAGATGGCCAGAGTCTCCTGCCGACTACGCCAGTGTAGCAGATATAGCGCTTGTCCACCTCTTGAACCCTCAGGTACCACTCTTGACACGAGGTAAAAGTACAACTAATATTCTTTTTATTATTGTACAGTGCACAAAGCACTACACACACCACACTCATATACTACAATCAACTATTCAAATAACCAATCCTCCACTCCCAGACACTTAGCCCACCTTCCTCCCAGCTCAGCTCAGTGTCTGGGCTTACCCATAGTCCTTTTATAGCCCCCGACCCGGAAGTGGTTCCAAACCAAACCCACAAGTCCATTTCCTTCCGGGTCAGGGCAAACAGTCCTCCTCTTCATCCCGGGAGCACGTCACTTCCTTGAGTCACGTGACTGACATGCACTCCCGGGTTATAGGGCATACAAGAGTCCACTAGCCCCTTCACAGCGACTCCTGGCGGCCCCCAAGGTATCCAGCAGGGCTGTGTATAGAAACTACAAAGTCCATGAGGCCCTGCTGGAACTCGGGGCACCAATATGCTGTCCGGAGGGCTCCTCCTAGCGGCCTGGGGGTGAGGGCCGGACTGGAAAGCCGGCAATCCTCCACAGCTCGTATACTGATGTTTACTATGAGTGAGGCACGCTGACTCAGACGGAGAATAGGAGACAATTGCCCACAAGCGAGAGAGAGAAGAACCATCAGCTCAGTTGTGATCACATGACGCTCAGCAGACAAAGAGTATACATACTACTCGTACTGCAAGACCTCGCTCGTTTATCAAGTCAAAATTTATTAAAAATTTTTGCTCGTCTTGCAAAACACTCGTAAACCAAGTTACTCGCAAACCGAGGTTCCTCTGTACTGTAATAGAACCCTCAGGTTGGATAAATACAGGATACCTCGGGAAAATAAGAAATAATAACACCGCTGCTAACGGAGCTCAGCTTCAGACGTCCATCTCCCGCAACGGACGAGACCAAAAAACCTTAGTGGGTTATTTTCTGTCTTATGACCTTCTAATGTGACTTTGACCATTATCAATATCAGTGATATTCTTCTTCTCGTGAATCAATACAGTGCTATTAATTTTTACTAAATACAGACCCTGCACCTTTATATATATTGTTTTTTTTTTTTTATTCAGTTTTATTCTCTCAGTTGCGTTCATGATCCCATCCCCCCTCCCCATCTAACACTGCTGTTTTCACATAAAGACGCGCTATAACAGAGGTGAACTCAGATCATGATGATGGTTCTACATCGGAGCAAGAATGCACGTCACACTTTTGCCATCGCTGTACTTTGTATATGTACACGGGAAGCTCTGTAGTCTACTTGTGACTTTATGCTGTAGGAAGTAACTCCAGGGTTGTCTTTCGTCTTATCTGCTATATTCCTCTCCAGCTGTCTTTTAGCCTCTCTGATATCCTTCTTAATGGTTGCCCTCATGTTCTCATACGCTCTATGATTCACTTTGCAGTCATTAGTCTTATATGCCTTATAAAGCAGTTTTTTCCTTTGCAACTTCTTTTTTAAATCTTTATTAATCCACCGTGGAGTTTTTTTAGTTTCCTATTAATTTCAAATTTAGGTACGTATGTATCTGTCCTGCATTACATGTAAAACATTTTAAAACCTGTTCTACTGCTCCTCAACTGTCTCCACACTTAAAAGCTTATCCCAGTGTATCCTACTTAGATATTGTCGCATCTGCTCAAAATTAGCCCTACCAAAGTTAAACTTAACAATTTTAGTCTTTGCATCTGTACTCTTACAAAATACTGAGAATTGTATTACATTATGGTCACTTGATGGTATCCTGATTAGATAGATAGATAGATAGATAGATAGATAGATAGATAGATAGATAGATAGATAGATAGATAGATAGATAGATAGATAGATAGATAGATAGATAGATAGATAGATAGATAGATAGATAGATAGATAGATAGATACTTTATTAATCTCAAGCAGAAATTCACATATTCCAGCAGCAGCATACTGATAAAGAACAGTATTAAATTAAAGAGTGATAACAATGCAGGTATAACAGACAGACAATAACTTTGTATAATTTTAACGTTTACCCCCCATGAGTGGAATTGAAGAGTTTATTTAAGATTATTACAACATACTAAATCCAGAAAGGCTTCACCCCTTGTTGGTGCTTTAACATGCTGTGTTAGAAAACAGTCACTGATTACTTCTAAAATCTCCTGCTCTTGTGCTCTTCCATCTGCAAGGTTATCCCAGTTAATATTTGGATAAGTAAAGTCCCCCATGACTATAATATCTCCATTTAAACATGCCTTTTTGATATCACTAAAAAGATGTGTGTTGAAATTACTGTCTGAATTGGGTGGTCTATAACACACTCCTATAATAAGACCTCTTTCCCTAATATTTTCCAGGCGAAGCCACATGTCCTCACTAAGATGGGGCTCATCATCCAGCTGATGAGGACTTGCATTTAAATCCTGTTTGACATAAACAACAACCCCATCTCCTTTTCTGTTCAGTCTATCTTTCCTAAAAAATGTGTATCCCTCTATGTTACACTCATCCACATCTTTGTTATTTAGCCAGATTTCCGTTATTGCTATAATATCATAATTATGCTCTGCTACATACAACTCCAACTCACTTACCTTATTTTTGATACTTCTAGCATTAAGGTAAGCTATGTTTAATGTGTTACTCCTTCTACATTCCCCCTTTTCCCTAGTTTAAACAATCCTCGACTAGCCTACACATACGCCTCCCCAATACATTGGTGCCCTTCCAGTTCAGATGTAACCCATCACGGCGGAACAGGTCCCATCTGTTCTAAACGGAGTCCCAATGCCCCATAAACCTATACCCTTCTACCCTGCACCAAGATTTGAGTCACACGTTAAGCCTTCTAATCACCTCAGTCTTACCTGGACTGGCGCGTGGCACAGGCAGAACTTCGGAGAAGACCACCTTGTCAGTTCTGCTCCTTAGCTTGGCACCTAACTCCTTGAATTTGGATTGCAGAACTGACAGACTACCCTTATGTTTTGCCTTTATTCAAAGTGTCACTTGTGGAAGAAACTAGGCTTTTGCTCATCATATGCGCAATGCCATTCCAGGAGTAAAACATGGTGGTGGCAGCATCATGTTGTGGAGTTAGATTTCAGCAGCAGGGACTTGTCTGGGTTGGGGAAGAGGTGAACAGAGCAAAGTACAGTACTCCAAAGTTCGACCTTTGCCTAACACTAGTCCAAATAAAACTGAAGAGATCAGAGGGATTAACGTGTGGCTCAAATCTTGGTGTATGTTAGTAGGGCATATTTTTATGGGGTATTGGGGCTCTTTTTGGAAGAGATGGCACCTGTTCCACGGTGACTGATTACATTTGAACCAGAGGGGCACCAATGTGTTAAAGAGGTGTATGAGTAGGTTAGTCGAGGATTGTTTAAAGTAGGGAATGGAGGTACAGGGAGATTAGGACAGGTCAGGTTTAGAATTGTAATTGAGGGGATGACCAATAGTGTGAACACAAATATGCAAAGTAATGGTAATTCTAGCCCAAAGTTTAAAGTAAAATAAGTAACACATTAAAAATAGCTTATCTTAATGCCAGAATTATTAAAAATGAAATAAGGGTGTTGGAGTCGTATGTAGCTGATCTTAATTATAATATTATAGCAATAAAAGAGACTGTCTAAATAGCAAAGATGGGCATGAGTTTATCATAGAAGGTTACACATTTTTAGGAAAGATAGACAGCACTGAAAAGGAAGTGGGGTTGCCATTTATGTAAAACAGAACTTGAATGGAAGTCTTCTTTAGGTGAACGATGAGTCCCATCTTAGTGCGGACATGTGGCTTTGCGTGGAAAGCATTAGGGAAAGAGGCCTTAGTTTAGGAGTGTACTATAGACCCCCACAATGCAGACAGTAATTTTAATGCACAATGTTTTTAATAATATTCACAAGCCAAGTACTCACGGGGATATTATAATCATGGTTAACTTTAACTATCTGAATATTAACTGGTATTAACTGGACTGTCTTTGCAAATGGCAGGGTACATGAACAGGAGTTTTTAGATATAATCAGTGACTCTTTTTTAATATACTGTATTATGTTAAAGCACCAACACGTGGGGAAGCCTGTTTAGGTTTAGTATTTTCTAAAAGCCAGGACAGAAAGAGTAGGTAGAGGTGATTGAATTACTTGGGTGAAGTGATCATAATATAATACAGTTCTCAGTGCTTTTGAACAGATGTGACAGAGTCTAAGGAGGATAGACTGGGATAAACTATTAAGTGTGAAGTCAGTTAAGGAGCAGTTTTACATATTACAGAGGACAGGTACATACCTAAATTTGAAATTCGTAGAAAATTAAAAAAAAAACAACAATAGGTTAAAAAGAAGTTGAAACAGAAGCTACAAAGAAAAAAAAGCTGTATATGGCATATAAGAAATAACTTGGGGTTATGTGAGCATTAGGGCAACCATTTAGAAGGATATTAGGGAAGCTAAAAGGCAGTTAGAGAGGAATGTAGAAGATAAGGCAAAAGATGACTCAAAGAGATTTTTTTAGAATTTTAATAGTAAAAGTACAGTCAAAGAGGAGGTGAAGTGCATCAGGAATAGAAAAAGATACAGACAATGAAATTAGTAGATGCTCTAAACTTTTACGGAAAACCTCCCAGCAGTAACATTGGAATATTAAGGAGGAAATGAGTGATTAAGAAATTGTAGAGGCAGAAATACTGCTCAGATTAAATAGGCCTAGATCAAGCAGATCATCAGGACCAGATAATATTTATCTTCGAGTGCTTAAGAAAGTTACTGATCACGTATATAAACCCTTGACACATACTATTAGGAAGTCACTGTACATTGAGGAAATTTCAAAGTAGTTGGCTAGCCTTGTTAGACTGAATGGATGTTCCTGCCTACATTTTTATGATGTTTTAGTGTTCTAATAAACGTAATGAAACCTGCTTCAGAGCACTCTGAACCTCAGACTGGGCTGAAGGTTGACCTTCCAACAGAACAATGACCCTAAGCAGAATGTAAAGACAGTTAAGGAGTATCTTAGTTTCAACTCTTTGAATGTTCTTCAGTGCCCTGGCCAGAGCTTGGACTTGAACCCAATTAAACATGTCTGGTGAGACTGGAAATAACTGTTGACTGACAGTCTACATCCAACATGACAGAGCTTGAGGGGATCTGTGAAGAACAATTGCAGAAAATCTTCTAGTCCAGGTGTCAGAATCGAGTTTCCATCATACCCAAGAAGACTCCAGGCTGTAAACACTGCCAAAGGTTATTCAACAAAGTACTGAACAAAGGGTCCAAATACTCTGTATCAATGTGATATATATATATATATATATATATATATATATATATATATATATATATATATATATATATATATATATATATATATATATATATTATTTTTAATAAATTTCATTTTGTCTTTCTGGGTTACTAAGTGTTGCATGATGTTGGAAAAAATGAATTTAAATCATTTTAGCATAAGGTTGCAACATAACAAATCACGAAAAAAGGGAGGGGGTCTAAATACTGTCTGGAGGTCCTGCATTTTAAATATATAGTATGTGTAGTTTTTAAAATAAGATTTAAGGTGTGACAAAAAACATGATATAAAAATGTCACATAAAATCGTTGCACTTTTAGGCTTAGGATTTTATATATATAGCGTAAATTATGCAAATGAATAAAACAATGAACTCAGAAAATTCTTAGAAATACTTGCTGCCATTAATCAGTTTTTAAACCTAATGAATCCAGGTGAAGGTTAAGGGGAGCATTGGGCACAAGTCAGGAGTCACCCCCAGACATGGTGCCAGCATGTCAGAGGCACATTCACTCACACACATCCCACTTTCCTCATAAAGGGCCAGTTTAGATTTTCAAAGTAATGTAACATGCATGCCTTTGACATTAAATCTAGAAATCTGGAGAAAAATCAATACAGTCATGGAAGAAAATATGCAAACTTGACAAAAATAACAACTTGGTTCAAGAACCAAACTAAGAACTCTGTAATTAAGTATGTGTGATGCAAATGATGTTTTAACCAACACAAATAAATGATATAATTTGTGCAGCACATACAATATAAGGTAAGCAGGTAAGGTACTGCCATTGTTATTTTCATTTACATTTTAATTTTTCAAACTTTCAAATGTCCTTCTGTTTTACATTTTCTTGGCCTCATATGCGGGTTGTTTTTCAGAAAGTGACACAATTAATTTAACAAAAAAAGATCAATAAAGAAACAAAGAGCTGCAGAGGTAGTGCTTTATAGGCAGGAGCTGCATTTAAGTTAGTAAGGGCTGCTAAGGAGGGTGGAAGCAATCAGACAGAGAATGGCAATGTAAGATGTGAAAGAGGAATGATTCTATTAAGCAAAATGCAGCGGTAATTAATGAATCCTGGCAGTAATTGGGAAGGTGTAGGATGCTGTAATGGCATAATGATAGTCATTCTTTCTGCACATCCCTCCTGGACGCCAAGCGATCCCTCATCATCCTCCTGATCTCAGGTGCTTAGCCATGCAAATCTTCCTGACAACATTCTATATCTCTGTCTGCTTAATTGGACAGTATAGAGTTGTTTATAGATATTGCAGACATTTAGGACTCAGCTGGGGGCTGCTCAAAAATCATTAGCAAGAGCTACCAAAACAGCACTGTCAAGCTTCTAACCGAGCATTCGGTACTATAATAATAATAAAAAATGCAACCTTTTATCACAGGAGGCCTTTGGTGCCATTCTGATGGAAATAATAAAAGAGGGGGAAAAGACCTGCTTAAATATCTCACCAAAAAGGCAGAAAAAGAAGAAGAGTCAAATGCTTTATTCCTTGTGGGATGAGAAAGACTCACTTGCGGCTTTCAGCTGATCCTAAAAGCAGCCACTTCAGAAACATCCTTTTCTTATTTCAATTAAAAGCGTCAGTGGCCCTGTCATTAAAAACAGAGACGCCATCTGCCCGTCCTCAAACAAGCAGAGGCCTCCACATACTCCCGCCTGCTTTCACACTTCTTGAGTGTCTGGCCTGCTGCTCTCATCTACGGTTCAGCACAGGAAACGGGTTTAAACTGGCTGCAGCAGTGTCACATATTAGTTAGTGATGACTTCAGGGCATTGTCCCCTTTTGAGGTTTATGCTGCCGTTTTGGTTTCTAATTGCGTCTACTAAAATACTGCAGCCGACAGCAGACCATCTCTCTTTCCTTGGAGGACAGTCTGCCAGATTAATGGCACATTGGTGCGATTTTCTTGGCTGTTGTCTAGAGGGGGGTACGAGCCCTGTGAAAAACACTGGCATTTACTGCCCAGTATCAATCAATTCCGCCTACAGGCGAGCCAGAAAACAGTAAAGTGGCCTACGCAGCACTACAGGGGCCTAGTTTTGCTGTGTACTCTGATAATTAATAGAGGATTTGTGGATTTTCCCCTCAAATTTCCATTGTGTGTTAAGTTGTATGCCATGCAATATGAACCTGTTATTCTTACGAGAAATAGGCATTCATTTAAAATTAGCTGGTAAATTATTTTAGGATTTAGGTGCAGAGATAGACAGAAGTGCTGAGGCTTTGTATTTAGTGGTGGGTTTTGAATGTTTGACCTGAAGCAGCTGAAGAAGGAGGCACACAAATGTGCTTGGATTTATGTAGTATCTGACACACTTTTTCAAGATGACTGTAAAACTGAACAGCTTGGAAATATTAATGAAAAGAAGACTAATAATAATTATTGACATTTATATAGCACTCTTTTAATCTACTCAAAGCTCTTTACATAGACAGAGGGAGCCACTTCAACCACCAAGTAGGATCAGTATTACAGTAGACTGTTACCTTCGATAGAACAGGATAAAGAAATGGTGGAAAGCAGAATGGTGCTCATTGGCATGCATGCATACCATACACGGTGACCTGAATTGTGGGTAACATACAGTAAGCTCACTGTACTAAAAATTTAAATCTACTGGTTAAATCTTATCTTATAGAGCATAACTCCTCTGTGAAACCAGAGAACAGCTGCATTTCTGTCAGGCATAGGTAACATCAGTTTTCATCCACTCTTTCGCAACCAAATCCCACAACTCTGCCAGATTGGTCAGGTGGCTCCACCAGCTTTTCACTTGTTTCACCAAATAGTCCTAAAGAGTTTCTAAGGGATTTAAATCTGGGCATTGTCTGGGCTAGTTGAGATGTGAGAGTGCTTCAGAATGCTCTTTGTGCCAATCACACACAGTTCCAGCCTTCTCCATGTGGCTTTTGTCACCTTGGAAGACTTGGGTAGCCATTCTGTTTTCATTCCAAGTACAAAAGGTAATACAGTTTGTTCCAATGCTGCTTTTACACAAGGAGATGGTTTGTAAGTAATCAAGAAAAATTGGGACATCTGTAGAAATTGTTTTGCTATCACAATGTGTGAGAGGTGTTGACTGTCCCTTTCTATGAGCATCGTCTTTTGACCACAGTTCTGGTGACAATTAGTGGTTCACTACAATGTACACCACTGCTTAACGACCCATTAGATAGCACACTTTGGCACACCTGCAAAGTTGGAAACCTTCTGTTGTAATGGACAAAATGCATGGGCTGGCATCCCTATCGGGATTGGTCGAGATTCCAATACAATAGAGAGATTGAAGCAGGCTCTGTAACAGCATTGTATGCTAAATGGCAACATCCCTGGGCTTCAGTTCTTCAAATGGATGCCCACAGGGAATCCTGGGAACTGTAGTCCAGTGCAACAGTCCTGTTAGTGTCTGTGGGTGCCATCCAGAAATGCTTCCAACAGGCAATGCCCTGGCACCGAAATTACTCCTAGGTCTTTAATAAAAGGAACCGAATCCAGGTGAGTCATAGCCAGGAGAGGAGACGCACAACACTCGTTTGGGAGGGAAAATGGAGAGAAGAAAGAAGAAGAAGAAAGGATTATATTGCTGTGTGGAGGTATTCTGTCTTGTAAATGTTTGCATTTTTAACCCTGGACTGTGTTGGTGCATATGTGTTTGGGGCTCTCTGGCACTCCCTGGTGATCACACTGTATACTATGCCCTGTGTCATGGCTAAATGCAGTAACCCCTTTTTGCCAACCATTCATGAGTGTTGTGTGACTCGTTTTTCATGGAGAGAACCAAACAAACATGGTGCACGAGTGCTCTTCATTACTCACTGTACCCTGTAGCACATGACACGGCTATTTGTACAACAGTATTCAAACTGGGGTGCCCTGTATTTGTGTTTGAAGTATGTGCTTCTTACATAGATAGTAACTTTTTTTTTGTCTGGTAAGTTTAATTTGCTAATTTAGCAAAGGCTTTGTGGCATTTTTAGCATTAATTGGAGTTATTAGTCTTATACACATTATACAGCAGTTTTTCCATTTGCAGTTTCTTTTTCCAGCTCCTTATTAACTCACTGCGGCGTTTGTTTTTTAATTTCCTATTGATTCCAAGTTTTGGAATGTACCTGTTCAGCAATATACATGATTTTAAACCTTTTCCACTGCTCCTTGTCTAAGAGGTGCCATTTGCCAAGAGGTACGATGTTCCAAGTATTTTTTATTGGTAAAGTAATTTTCTAAATGAACTGACGCACAGTTTTTTGGGGCACATAGAATATAATTGCATAATTGTAGTATTATTGCTCATTTCAATTCGTACAACAATAGCAAAAAATGAAAGGTTTCATGCACATTGAAAATAAAACATTTTGTCTGTAGCACTTTGTTAATTTGTATTGGCACATCACCATATCAGAAGACGTGGACATTCCATGCAAACAAGACCTTGTATGTTCACTCACATCCATCAAAGGGGAAGAAAGGCATTGCTATTCTCCTATTGTCCTTCATTCATTTTTTGAATAATTGTTTACGCTTGTTAGTTGTGTTTGTTTAACCTGGATTAAATGATTCAGTAAGATTTTTTACAGGCAGTTTTTGCTCTTGCAGGCTTTCTGGCTGAACGGTTTTACAATTTTTTTCAGTCAGCAGAATGAATTTTGCAGTTGCATTGGCTTCTCTGTGCCTATGTGCTGTTACAAATGATTTCAGAAATAGACCTTTGACATGACATCTGAGCTTCTAGGCAGTGAGGGTGAGTCACAATAAAGGCATTTTTATAGGGTTCTTTTTTTGCATTTTACCAATGAGTTGATTGATCATTGACATTTATGTGCACTTGAGCCCAAGATTTCCCTGCAGGCTGATGGGGATACATCCACATCCTAAAGTACACAGTAAGCTGGACTGTGGAGACTAAACTGAGTACATACAGCATGTTGATTGATATATTTATGTAAGGCTGGTAATGAATAATTGAAATTCATCATCCTACTGATGCAGCTGAGAATAAAGAGGGTTGTAAAACTAGTGAATGCCTTCTTTAATTAATTAAAATAATGTTGTTGTTTTTTTTAAATTACGCTTTTCTTCCCAACTGATCAAAATGAAAAAAAAAATTCAAGACCAAATTAAATGCCATCCATGGTTTTCCTGTTCAAGGAAGTGAGAGATTATCTCAGCAGCAAAGGCCATAAGGCAGAATGGAGCTCCAGATGGGATATTCTTACACCCAAGACTCCATTTAGAATTGTCAGAGTAACAAAGAGTATACATTTGGACCTTTGGTGGGGAGTGTGGTGGGGAGTTTGGTGAACACAAAATGCTTAATAATCACAAATGCAGAGGTGGAGGATAAGTAAATATCCATCCATCCATCCATTTTACAACCCGCTGAATCCGAACACAGGGTCACGGGGGTCTGCTGGAGCCAATCCCAGCCAACACAGGGCGCAAGGCAGGGAACAAACCCCGGGCAGGGCACCAGCCCACAGCAGGGCACACACACACACACACACACACACACACACACATACACGCACACGCACACACACACACACACACACACATACACACACACACGCACACACACACACCAAGCACACACTAGGGACAATTTAGAATCGCCAATGCACCTAACCTTCATGTCTTTGGACTGTGGGAGGAAACCGGAGTACCCGGAGGAAACCCATGCAGACACGGGGAGAACATGCAAACTCCTTTATTCTATTCATTTCTAACATTTTTCCATGTTTGAATAGTTAAAATTTCAGTCATTCTTGACAGTTACATACTATAAGATAACATGCTTACTTCAGCATAGAGATATGGGAAAGCAAATCCTGGCAGAATGGAAAGAAACAGCCAGGGCAAGGTGCCTGTCCATTATAGTGACCTCACCCATCTTAAAAAATAAAATCCTCAATTAAATTAACACAAATATCTATAGGAATGTAGGGGGAAAGACTGCATTCTTGAAGAAACAAAGCACTCATAGTATGATACCCTGGACCTGCAGTCATGGCCTTACCCTTCATTCCATCCATATGCATGAACCGGGGATGGACCAGGGCAAGTAAGCAGACAGGCAAGATTTTAAAATCAAAAGAATGGCATGACACCCTGTGTAGTGGGAAACGGGGAACACCAGACTACACTCAGTGTCTAATATGCGAGACCAATCATGACTAGGATGAGGGGTAAGACAGGGAGACACAGACACAAAAGGGCTGAGTTTTGGCAAAATGAAGTGAGGTTTTATTTACAGACTTAGAAACAGAAATAGTGTCATGCAGAAAATTTACATATATATATATATATATATATCAATACACTGGCCAATACCGCAAAGGACACACAAAAACAATTATAAAACAGAGCCCAAAAATGATGATTATATACAGTATTCGCAGTGGTGACTGAAAGCCCCAAATAAAAATGAAAAATGCACACAAATAAGTGAAACCCATATATATACAAAAACAAAAATAAAGCTCCACAGTAATCCAAGTCAGGAAGCTGCTCCTCCAAATAGTGTATAGTACAGGGTTTACCAAAAAATATTCAAAATACAGGTAAAGAGAAAGTGTATATACAAAAATAAAAAGTGTGCCATTAACCACAACCCAATAGATACCTCCACCAAAACACATCTTCTTTTTCTTTCGGCTACTCCCATTAGGAGTTGCCACAGTCTTCCATACTGACTCCCTGCAAGACAGCAGCACTACCGCTCCGCCACCGTGTCACCCCCATGTGTGTAGTTATTAACAGTATTAAAATGAAATTAACGATTTATCTGTAAAATGTAACATACATACTTCAATGCATTTCATCATGAAAGTGATATCAAGTATAAATCTAAGGATTCTAAATGTGCAGAGAGTTGGAATATCATACATTTAATGTGTTCTGTGTGGTGATCTATTGCTGTTTGCCACTACTGTCAGGTCAGTAGGAAGCCCCAGAAAAAAAGACGGCACAAAAGATGGTATTTGAGACTTTTAAAATGTATCGTGTCACTACGATCAGGAATATGCAACGCTTGAATATAAAAGCACCACGAATGCATCTGTATGTCAGCATTTTGCTTCACCACATCGAACTATTCATGAAACATCGAAGCGCGCACATTGAACCTACTAGGATCCGCATGGCGTCTTTCTGTCACATGTAAGTAGTAAACAGGGACTCTCACATCATGTTCCAACTTTTATCACACTGCGCCCTCTGACTTTTTGCTGGAGCTCGTTTATACTTCATGCTCAAAACGCATGTACGCACACATCATGGCTGCCACGTGTTCCCAGCGTTCATTTGACGTGTCCTCTGAGCAGGTCCTCAGAAATTAACGCGACGCATGCACGAGTTGCAGTACCAGCAAAAGTCGGGAGGCGCAGTGTTATAAAAGTTGAAATGTGACGTCAGAGTCTCTGGTCACTATCTACTTGTGACAGAAAGCCTCTATGCGGATCCTATGGGATTGATATGTGCACTTTGATGTTTGATGAATGACCAGCAAAAAGTCGTGGGGCGCAGTGTGATAAAAGTTGGAATGTGATGTCAGAGTTTCTGTTTACTATCTACATGTGACAAAAAGCCTCTATGCAGATCCTATGAGATCGATGTGCGCGCTTCAATGTTTGATTAATGGTTCGATGTGGTGAAGCAAAATGCTGACATACAGATGCATTCGTGGTGCTTTTATATTCAAGCGTCCCATATTCCCGATCATAATGATGCGATACATTTTAAAAGTCTCACATACCATCTTTTGTGCCGTTTTTTTTCTGGGGTTCCTCCTGACCTGACAGCAGCAATTGCCACACAGAACACATTACATGTATGATATTCCAAATCTCTGCACATTTAGAATCCTTAGATTTATACTTGATATCACTTTCATGATGAAATGCATTGAAGTATGTATGTTACATTTTACAGATAAATCATTAATTTTGTTTAAATAATGAATGCTGTTAATAATTACACACATGGGTGTGATGCGGTGGCAGAGCCGTAGCACCGCTGTCTCTCAGGGAGTCATGTCGCTGGTATTCCCTGCCTGGAGTTTACATGTTTTCCTGCTGGGTTTCCACACTGTGCTCTGGTTTCCTTCCAAAGAATTGCATATTTGGTGACGCTAAAATGACACTAGTGCGTGTGTGTGCTGGTATTCACCTTGTAATGGGATTGATTCTGCCTTGTGCCCAATGCTAGCTGGAATGGACACATCCCTGGATTGATATTTTTAATCATTAAGCATCTTTTTCAGAGATATTGCGGTAAGGTGTCATCGGAATTTAATGGGTGTTCCAGGCAATTCATAACACAGCGAAGCCAAACCTGTTCTCACCGTGATAATATCTCGCACTGTCACCTGTTGGATTCTTCCAGATTTACGTAAGGTACGCGCACAAGTATAAACAGTAAAACGTTTGCGTAGCAGGAGCGTCCGCTAAAGCATGCGTCGCGGCATGTGAAGTATAAACCTGGCCTTACTCTTCCAGTGCTACGAGGTTGCAGGAGGCACACACATGAGTGGAAGACAGACAGCGCCACCCCGGCCGGTCAATGGCAGAGCCATCTTTCCATTCTCACATGAATCCCACCATGACGCTGCCTAGAAGCTGTTCATATCAACAAAGACGTCTCTCTTAACTTTCTAAATGGACGAAAATGCAAGCTTTATTCCTTTATACTTTTTGTCCCTATTTTTCTCCTAAAACTACTGCCACTCTTTTAACACTGCAGAGGACCCTAAACTAATTTATTTATTTGCTGATAAAGGCGCATTACCACATGGCAGTTTATTTAAAAGAGGAAAATAAATGGTGCAAAAGAGTGAATTAAATAAATATGTTAATCAAGAAATAGTTCACTAAATTAATAAATCCAATAAAATCCATGTCATGCAACTGACAAAATGTCTTTGTGGTGCAAATAGATAATAATCCAAATAAAATTAAAGTCTCTAACGCTGGAGATGTAAAACATTTGCACCCTTTAATATTTTCTCTCTGTCCTTTTCAAGACGATGAGAAACTTTAATGTCGCAGCCCATTGCTCTCCCAGTCTATCATACAAATCCAAACTGCACTGCAAATGGCTTCTTTGGTTCCCAGGGCACCTTGCCTTTCACTAGATCATGTTGCATCCTCCTCCTTCCTTGATGCATACTTGATACAACATGCAAATCCAAACCACTACCAATAATGGTTGCTCCAAGGGCATCGCTTGATGACACCAAATCTTGAACCCACTTCCTCTGGCCACCTCCAGCTCTCTCAGTTTCTCTCGTCAGATCCACCACTTAGTCAATGACAGCACATCCATTACATGGAGTCAATGCTGTCCTTTCTATCATCCTGCCACCTCTCCCTACAGTGATGGCTCTCACTAATTTTTCTAAGCATAAAACAAAGCACAACTACAATCCTGAGCAAACCTGATCCTTGTTATACCTAATTTGACCCATAACCGGTGCTTGCTGATTATTGTGACGCTGCTAATAACCTAGTAATAATAATAATCTATTTAACCAGCTCAAGTTTTCACATTTGCACCCCACACCAGAATAATGTAAATGTATTTTGCCTAAAAAAATTAAGTGAAATCATTAAATAAATTAAGAAATTAAACCTTTCCCATACCACACATGGGAAAACATTAAAACTCAAAAATAAGTATATACAGTATACACTACCAGTCTGAACACATCCAGAAATCTGTGGCATATCAATGGATTGCACAGATTGTGGAAAGCACAAGGGCCTACACACTTGGGGGGCCCACTCAGAGCCGTATAAATAAAAAAAATGAATAACTTGAATCACTTGCACAGTTCATTGCATTAATAATTCACAGTTTCAGTGATATTTTTGCACCATCGCCAGGCAAGTCCAATCCAATCCATGATGATATTACATATTTGGCAGACCTGCAGTTTACACGAATTTAGACTTCGGGAGTTCAGAGGCTCGGAGTGTAATCGGAGGCACAATATGACCTAGTCTGCCTTACAGAGAAGTGCACATTCCCAAATTTGGCGACCTTTGATGTGCCATAGCAGACATGAACAGAAGAAGTTTAGAAGGATGTCATGTCAGTGTAAATATACATTATTATCATAAATAATTGTTACTTTTTTTACTTTGATTTGATGTCAACAGTTTTTCGAAATTCGAACTCATAAATGGTAAAGCATAGCAATTCTGTTATTAAGTTATGGTCCCCGTTAGTCGGCAAATGCCGAATATTAGAAAAATTTGACTCTTTTTTATACTCTGGACAAATAAACACCATGTCAGCCAGTAGCGGCAGTGCTGCTAAACATAAGGCACGCCTGCAGCAGGAATTAAAAAACACTAAGCTCACCAAGATTTCTACCTTTCTCAAAACAGAGCAAGGGCCAGCGATAGTAACTGAGAATGCTGATGCTGGTGAATCGTCGCAACGGCCGCAAGCAGGTTATGCAGACAAAGCAGTGAGTGAAATGGCTGCAACTGTACCGAGTCTGGAAGTAGCGATACAATGGCTTCAGATCAGGTGCTATCAGCTGAAACCGTTAAAAAGGCAGAAACTACTAAAGACAAACGAGCAATATATATGACAAAGCAATTTCCTACCAACAAGGCAAATTCTTATGTAAAACAGGTTGATTGTGTTATAGTATCTTGTCAGCTGGTGTTGTCCTTTTAATTTGTTACAAATTGAAATTGCTTCATTGTATAGCACAGAACAGTTTCTACTTTCTAGCTTACGTTACATTTTAATCATCTTCCTTCGCATAGTCATCTTGGAAAAGTTAGTAGGTCCACATCTTACATATTTTTATGTACTTTTTCTACCCACATCTCCTACATTCCATTCCCACAATTTACTTTATTTTTGCTAACTTACAGCTGCTGTAATAAAGCGATTAAAAAAAGTTATAATAAATTCCATTTAGAGAGCCGGTTTGTTTGTCACCAGCGTGTGTGATCTGGTAGTGTCATGGTCTTGGACACCACTGCCCAGCTTGCCCCTAGAATCTAGTTATGAATAAATTACTAAAAGTTATACTAGACAGCAGGAGCCAACCTCAGGGTGCTGCACAGGGGCCTTCAGCACGCTAGCTACACCACTGCCAGAAATGTTCATGTTTTTCATAGAAAAAACATTTTTTTATTAATACCATTAACTTAAAAATACAGCAAAGACATTACTAGCACTTATAATGGCAATAATTGCTTGAATTGACTGCTTTTAATTTATTATTCACATTTTACTACAAAGCCCCATTTTAGTAGCCATTCCCTTCAGTATCCTAATGGTCAACTCCTTTAGGTTAGCCTTACTTAGTCATATAGTCAAATTCTAATTGGTTATTAGAGGAACCTTTGTAATTGCATTAGCACCAATGAAGCCTGTTATTCTGTTCACTTAGGATGCAAGGCACTGGAATTTCTCAAGTTCGGTTCTGGGTTCAAAAATTGCCAAAATGAAACAACTTTCTCAAGTAATATGTCATTCTATTTTTTATTTATTTTTTTGTGCAGGATGAAGTTTATTTCATGTGACAGATTACCATGAATCTAAAGACTACTGTGTTGAAAGAAGAGGATAAACAGGTTCTAATCAGGATAGAAAAAGAAGGGCAAAGCTTAGATGAGCAACTGTATAGGAGGTGAAGGACATCAGAGTGTGTAGTGTGAGAATGAAAAGCCTTACAGGTACTCTGTTGGCTTCTTCCTTAAATGCACATCAAATACTAGTGTCATCTTCAACAGAGGAAAGATGAGTTTGGAATGCTGGCCTGGCCTTAAAGAAAAAGCCATATCTGAAACTGGACAAAAAAAAAAATAAAATCATTCAAACAGAAGAAAAAACACAGACATTGGATGAAGGATGACTGGAAAAGCATAATATTGGATGTGGACTGTGTTTCTGTAGCAGGGTCTCGAAGGTTTGTGAAGGTGGAGGATAAAATGAATGCAGAAAATATAGGGGAATTCTTGGGGGAAACCCGAGGCAGGCTGCAAGAAACCTGTGCCTTGGGAGAAGATTTGTCCTCAATCAAGACAACAATCCCAAGCATAAAGCCAACGCTATACAGAAATGGCTTAAAAACCAAAATGTAAATGTCATGGAGAGGCCAAGTCAGAGTTCTGATCTCAGTCCAATTGAGAATCTGTGTCTGGACTTGACAGAGACTGCTGTCCATTCATGATTCACAAACAACCTGACAGAGCTTGGTCAGTTTTGCAAAGAAGAATGGGGAAAAACTGCAGTGTGTAGATGTGCAAAGCTGACTGTCTGTCTACACAGTGTGGAGGATTGCCGGCTTTCCAGTCCGGCCCTCACCCCCAGGCCACTAGGAGGAGCCCTCCGGACAGCATATTAGTGCCCCGTGTTCCAGCAGGGCCTCATGGACTTTGTAGTTTTTATACACAGCCCTGCTGGATACCTTGGGGGCCGCCAGGAGTCGCTGTAAAGGGGCTCGTGGGCTCTTGCGTGCCCTATAACCCGGGAGTGCATCACAGTCACGTGACTGGAGGAAGCGACGTGCTCCCGGGATGAAGAAGAGGACTGTTTGCCCTGACCCGGAAGGAAATGGACTTGTGGGTTTGGCTTGGAACCACTTCCGGGTCAGGAACTATAAAAGGACTAAGGAAAGCCCAGAACACTGAGCTGAGCTGGGAGGTAGGGTGGCGACGTGTCTGGGCGAGGAGGATTGGTTTATTTGATAGTTTATTGAGTATATGAGTAGTGTGGTGTGTGTAGTGCTTTGTGCACAGTATAATAAAATAAATAATAGTTATTATACTTTCACCTGGTCATCAGAGTGGTACCTGAGGGTTCGAGAGGTGGACAAAAGCCTTAACTGCTACAACAGACTCAAAGCTGTCATGGCAGCCATCCCCTAAATACTGACTTGAACACTTATGCAATCTATTATTTTGTGTTATATAGTTATAATTAATTTAGACCACTTTCTGTTCTCACTTCAACATTATTGAGTCTTTTTCTGTTAATATATGTGAAAACAACAATATTATTTCTATACCACATTTTCTTACAAAGGATACAGCTCAAAGAGCTTTACAACATGTCAAAAAAAGTATTTACACGCAAAGACAAATGAATTAAATTTAGGTAAGAATAATAAATATACAAAAGATAAATAAATAATGTGCACTTACATAAGAAAGATATATAATAAAGAGAAATAATCCTCTTAATTAAAGAGTCCTTTAATATAGAATTGTTTTTTTTTAAGTTTATATATGACAGTCTGATGATGAAGTCAAATAGTAAGGATGGAGAAAAAAAACAGTCTTGGAATTTAGCAGCTAAGCATTTGACTACATATTGCATTGTGTGAATAATTGTAAATGAGAAATAAAATGTAACTTTTTTGCTGAGTAAGAGACAGGGCCATGCCTATAGAATGGCAGAAGTTGTGGCAAAACCTACCCAAAAGAGTAATTTTCCCATCCAATGAAAGATTAATAAATGTAAAGTTGTTTAAGCTTATTTGATATTATTAAGCGGCCATTTCTACATATTTAAATGCCCATTCCAGAATGACATCTTGCCAGTGCCACTGGTAAGTTGTCTGTGCTAAACTAAAAATGACCCAGAACAGTTAGAGCAAAGCCTGAAGTTCTACCACCAAAGGACAAACGCTATGTGCCACTGCTGCCCTCCTCCTTTACACATACACATATGCTTATATACATGAGACAAGGCAGTAACAAGCAAACTGGACATTAACATAATGCTTGTATAACCCCTGCTATAGTCTTCTTAAGGTAAGGCTTCAATAATGGCATCTTGTATGTTTGGGATTGGAAAATGTATTGTAAGAACTTGTGTTCTGGTTCATTAAGCACTGCCCAGTGGTCACAATACTTTTACAGTACATTGACCAAGAACTTTCATAAAATTGTCAATTGTTTAGAACTATGTGGCAAAGTATAGCTGGACTTATTACTGCACAGCACATAGCAACCCATGTGTTCTACAGGCTGAGAGGCTTATATTTTATACAAATGCTATGCTATCATAAAGCCATATTAGTCAGAGACTTACGGCCCCCTTTAAACTTTCCATAGGTTCTTATCTGTCATTTCAGAGATAGTACATTGTTCTCTCCTTCTTTCATCTCCGTTTTGAGTTATTATGCCATCCAAAATCCAGTTAATTTCTAAAATGTACAAATGGCTTATGCCATAAAGAGCCATCTGATTGGAAAGTACAAATTAGCATGAATCAGGGAAGGAGACTAAAGGATTTGAAACTTCTAAAAACACTCTAGCAAGATAACTGAGCACATTATACATGCCATACAGTTCTTCTAAAGGTAATTACAATGTAAGCTGTGCATGTGCCTGTGGATGAAGATAGTGATCTTAAGTAAATTTAAACAATTGTTGCAGATGGGACCATCCAGACAAACCAAATGCTGACACTGTGGTACTACTTGAGGTAGTACAGAGGACTGAAGGATTCAGGTTGCCCTTCTCCCACAGGTCCCTCTTCTTTTTCCTCTAACTTGTCTTTAAGCAGGAACTACACACACACCCACACACACACACCCACACACACACACGCACACACACACACACACCCCTCCCACCTCCTCCTATCTATCTCTATTTGTGTAAAACCTCATTTGCTAGAAAGCCTTTAAGCCTATTATGGAGAGTGGTGTTATTTGGGTATTTTAAACATTTGCAGAAGGACTTACAAGTTACACATTGATGAGCAGGTTGAGTGGAGCTGATGTGATTTTCTTCACAAGTCCCAAGCTGGTCTCTAAGCCGTATGTCACACTCTGTCAGTGCTGGCAAGCAGATTCCCAGATCTTTTGCACTTGCTGCATGCTCAGTTTCACATCATGGTCACAAAGAAGGGCTGCTTATTCAGTGGAACCCACTAAATAAGAAAAAACAAAAATCAAGATAGAAAGGTACCAAGCACGGTGGACATCCCCACACAAAATAGTCATAAGTGGTAAGGGAGAGCATGCAATGATTTCGTCCTGTTTTACCTGATCTGTCCGTTATGATGAGGTTCTAACAATTAAAAAGTGTAGTGAATGGCAAAACTTGAGAGAGCCTAAGGCTGGGCTGCCATTCACAAGGTAGGACATGATTCACTACAGGAGCATACATCAACCATTTTTTGATAATCATTCTTGAACTTGTTTTTCCTCCTACAAGTATGCTCACATTTTGAGAGAACAATCACCATGAGAAAGAGTCTTTGGAGGGCTGCAGATTTATGGAGATCCTCTTGAAAAAACAACAGCTCACAACTAGTTAACTCCACCAAGTGTCTGAGAGTTATTTATGAAATGACTTCTCATAGTTGTCATTTATCTCTCTTCCATGGGCAAACCAAGCTGCGAGCACAATGGATCTGTATAGTATAGTAGGATGGGTCATTCTGCTCTCTTTTTAGGAGGGGGCCAGAAATGCATCAGACAGGACTCACCCAGGTGGGACTCATTATGTATTAGGGTCTCAGCACAAGTCAAGCCAAAAGCAAGAAATAGAGCCCTGTCCATTTAGTTATATGAGCTTCAAAGACAGAGAAAAATGGAGGAGACAAGCAGAAGGACAGTTCATCTTGTTCATCAGAAGGGATAGAACTCCAGTTCTTCTAACAGCAAAGAGAGATTATTGAAAGAGGAGTCAGTTTGGAATACCAGAGAAAAACTATATAACACATGAGTCTGAGGCAAAAGATCTATTCTATGATTTCAAATTTTGTTAAGCACTCCACGTGGGTCACATATTGTATGTTGCGACCACCAGGGGACATAGCAGTGCCCCACTCTCCCACACACAACTACACCAACAGAGCTGAACCTTGGGTTCAAATATAAGGTGTTTATTCGATACAATACCTCCACATGGTTACAATTTCCTCCTTTTCAGTCTGCACAACAAAGTAATAATTTTACCTTCTCTTTTCATGTCTCCCATATAGTCTCATCCACCTTCTCCCTACTTTGACCACTCGTGAGGGAAACCTGGCTTTTGTTATGCCAGACCTGGGAGTACTTCTGGTGCCACAGCATTATGCACTGGAAGCACTACCGGATCAGGTGGGAACCCTTAAAAGAGGGTATAAAGATCCCAGGCAGCTAACCCTGGCAGCACTGAAAAACCCAGACTGCGTTGTCCCATGGGATTGCAATTCCCAACCCGCCCTGTGGGTTTCCATATGGGTGTTCCACAAGTGGGATGTAGCCACTATGTATACAGGAGGTAAAACACGTCACTGGGAAGCAGACATACTCTGTCCTTCTGTGCAGGCCTCCTTTCCATGAAAGGTGCTCATACCCATCCTGGTCAAGGCACCAGTCTTTCCCTGTCCTTCCATTGCCACCTCCCTTCCTGGCAGGGAACTGGCTTCCTTCTGGGTTGGGACACCAGTCCATTTCTGTTCTTCTATTATGGCATCCCTTCTCCTCCTTGTCAGGATGCCAGTCCATCAAGCATGGCACTCACAACATCTAAAATGTAAAGACAATGAAAGCTAACCAAAATAATGCACTTACCTATATACACTTTCACAGCCACATAGACCATGCAATTAATGTGAGCTGAAAGGCTAAGGTGGTAAATTTCTCCACCTTTGAATTAGTTTGCATCCATGAACAAGTCACTTAACCCCCAAATTGCTCAGAAACTAATCAATGCATTACTTCGATTACAGCTCTTTATGTGTTTGGTGTGTGTTTGTGTTCACCCTGCGAAGGACTGGATTCATGCTAGAGTTTGTTTCTTCCTTGTGTCCTCTGCCAGCTGGGATAGGATCCAGCAGATTAGAAAATGACATGACCTTTGTCAGCTGGCTGACCATCCCCTCCCTTGGCATTCTTCATTATACTTCCGTGAAGGTTTATGCCCCTGAGTATCTGAACTTTGACCAAAAAGCCACATAGCACTACCCTGAGCATTATTCTTTTGTAATGATGCAGGTTATTTCATATACCCATTACACCTGACCTAGGCCAACTAGCCATCTACTTCATCTTTAGAATTTGTACAAATAAACTCCAGTAAAGACTAAATGCAATTATTGGACTAACTGGCACTAGCCTCATTTAAGCCCTTCCTAGGCCTTCTTCATGAATAATGGTTGAGGCCAATGTCTCTGATTACTTTGCCTTACCTACTGTAGGTCAACCTGCTGAACAGGCCCTTCTCGAGCATGCTACAGTATACTGTATTGCAGGTTTGAAGTATCTTACTTTGAACAGAAGGACAACCAATTCATCTCTGGGCATTCTTCATCAGTATTTGGTACAGGCTATTGTCTAAAATCATGGTGCCTGATTTATAATGTTGCAGGCTAATGTACGATGATTGGTCTAAATTAGGCCATCCAGTTGCTCCTTGGACATCCTACAGTATAAACCAGCCATGAATATTAGCCAGCACTGCACTTTACTCTAAGAGAATCTGGTCAGTAGTTTTCCAAGGTCAAACAGAATATATTTATGCCAATACATGAAGTACCTCACCTTGGACAAGCTGACCACTCAGACCCTCCCTAAGGCATTGTAAAATACATTTCAGTCAAGACTAAGGCCCGTGATTATTCTGCCTGATGTAGGCCATCTGTCTGCACAGTCCTTCCCTCGGCATTCATCATCTATAATGTTGCAACCTAATTCCTTGGATTATTCTCTTTCACCTTGGAAGTGAAGTACAGTATAGTGCTGAGTAATATTTACGAGTGAAGAATGTGACTTTGGCCACCTCCCTGAGTATTCCTCATCTGTAGTTGTGGCTATCATGTAGAATTATTTCATCTGATCAAGGCAAACTGGCTGCCCAATCCTATATTGGACATTTCACATTATTCTTCAGGGCTGACTAGTGTCTTTAATTTCTGGTGGAATACAATAAAGGTCCATGTCTGTTTTTGTCACTAAACGATATCAGGAATATACACCCAACCAAAATACTGAGGGCAGGGTCTGGTTTAGGTGATCATTACTTTGGAAAGTAAAACAGGAGTGGTGGGTCTTCTGTTTAGGCTTGAATGAAGAGATGAAAACAGGCATAGAAAGAAAGTGCCATGAAGCAGAAGAGCCAGTCTTTATTTTACTAAGTGCCTTCCCCAAAGGAGGTGCATATACTGTGTACTCCACAGCATAGAACTTACAAAAACACAACTTTAACATGATGGAAAAACGCAGTTTAAAAGATGACTTTTGTAAATTGCCCCACGAAGCTGTCAGGTAATATTTATTATTTTACATTTCCTGTTATTTTGCAAAACAGAAAAAAAAATGCTAAACGCCTTTTTAGGCCTCCTTTACATTCGAGGTAACAAATTATTTTGCAAGAGAAGCATAAATTCTCTCCATTTCTGAGACCTTTTAGTGATCCGCGTTGTTGTGTGCTTGATAATGAAAAGCACTGCAGGAGTTTTCCAGTGAAAACAGATTCCATTTCTGTGCTGAGATGTAAAAAACTGCACGACAAGGCTTTTTTTCCCCTTCTTTTCTTTTAGAACGCAAGCCTCATTACCCAGGGTATTCCTCTCTACCAGATCTCACATATCACTTCCTATTGTGACATTGAACTTCTGATGCCCCGACCATGAAGACATGCCTCTGAACTCGCGCAATTACTCTTCATCCTCACTAACAATTTAGTAATGAAGTATTGATTTCCAGATTCGTTCTTATGGACAATATTAGATTTTGTTTGATAAACTGTGCTCAGTCTCTAATCTCCACTGTCCCTTTTGCTGTCAGTGAAACAAAGTGCCACTGGAGAGATAATGACCAAGGAACATCGATGAACTCATTTCATCAATTTGTAACACTTGACAGTGAAAAAGAGGAGCAATTTTTCAAGCTGTAATGTCCAAGTTTATAGCAGAGAGCACAGTCGTTTTGGAAGGCAAGCTTTCTGTGCAGTGTTCACTCCTAATTTATAGCCCCACTGGGCTAGTAAGTTTAAAGGGAATGTTTGTATTCAGTTGAGACTTTAGTCTTGTACCTTGATAGTCCCAATACTCTCTGTGCTACGGAGTTGTTTTTCCCTATTTAAAAAAATAGGAGCAAACACAAATCAATACTGATCACTGTCTGTACTTACTTGCTTTGCAGATTATTTGGATTTAAAGGCTGTTTTCCATTTGACAGGTTAACTCAAGCTTTATTTGTAAAATATCTTTTTTGCACCTAAATGCACCTGGTATTAAATAACAGAGCTGTATTAATAAGAACATCTTGTTTTGGTTATTAACTCTTACTCCACTTATTAGCAATGTGATTGCTATTTTGGTGTGTAGAAAGGCAAACAGTGAAAGGCACTATGTTCCATAAGTATATGCACTAAATAAAAGCATATATTTTTAAAGAATACTTGAAATGTAATCAAAACTATACTCATTATTGCAATTCCCACTATAGGATGGCACAGCTACAATAGCACATTGGTAGTGGGTGCAAGTGATATTTATTTCACACACACACACGCACACACATTGCAAACAATAACATATTTTAATAAACCTACATTGTGACTACTGTTCACAGTAACTTCAAAATATTTTGTCCTTTGGTGTCAGTCACAGGGGCGGCACGGTGGCGCAGTGGGTAGCGCTGCTGCCTCGCAGTTGGGAGACCTGGGGACCCGGGTTCGCTTCCCGGGTCCTCCCTGCGTGGAGTTTGCATGTTCTCCCCGTGTCTGCGTGGGTTTCCTCCGGGCGCTCCGGTTTCCTCCCACAGTCCAAAGACATGCAGGTTAGGTGGATTGGCGATTCTAAATCGGCCCTAGTGTGTGCTTGGTGTGTGGGTGTGTTTGTGTGTGTCCTGCGGTGGGTTGGCACCCTGCCCTGGATTGGTTCCCTGCCTTGTGCCCTGTGTTGGCTGGGATTGGCTCCAGCAGACCCCCGTGACCCTGTGTTCGGATTCAGCGGGTTGGAAAATGGATGGATGGATGTCAGTCACAGTCTGCCCAGATTCTGCATATGAGCTACTTAAACCTTATAGGAATGTAATGTCATGAGATGTGTCTTCTAGGGGGCGTGGACTAGCAACTGGTACCTGCATTTCAGCAACACCTACTCAAAGTGGCGTCACCCATATATAAACAAAATGACATTCTGGTTAAAAAAATACATAACAATCACAGTTATTAACATATGCCCAGAAACATAAACACAATCATACAACGGAGATTCCCTAATGACTAAAACCCTCCAAAAAAAATCAAATAACTTAAAAAAAAACTTTTTTAAATAGAGTAGAAAATATTTATTTTCATCAAATCATAATATTCATCTCATAATTACATCAAAATTATATAACGGCACTGGCAGGTTGTATCAGCCACAAATGAGTCACCCATAGTATGAGCTGGCATTCCATCGTGCAAATTAGCAGCTACATATCCATCAGCTGGGGTGCCTATAAAAATGTCAAGCCTGCAACATCACAAACAGAATCCATATTACTAAACGAGAATGGTAAACCAGATATGGACACACAGAGCCCCCCCCCCCCCCAGAGTGAAACGGGAGAAACTACGCATGTGCGCAGGCGCCACACAAAGTCACCCACTCCAAGCGCACCAGAGCAAAACGGGAGAGACTACGAACCGTCAGAGTAGGAAACAAAGTAAAACGTAATAAAGAGGTTAAAGAACAGGGACAAACACATGGAGAGCAGGTTACAGAACAAAGCACCCCTCCCAGAGTAAAACGAGAGACTACGAACCATCTGACATGCCGCAAGCAGGATAAAGCGAGGTCAGAAATAAAACACAGAGTAGGAACACAGCATGGTAAAAACCGACATAATACGGAAGGCGCAGGCGTCGCCGCCATATTGTGAGTGGCACTAATGCGTGGTGAAGGCGCAGGAGGAGACATAGTAAAACAAGAGGAGCCAACGCCCCACGCCCAGAGTGAAACGGGACACACTACGGAGTCCACAAAGGCTCATACATCAAACCCGAGATGGTACGGACACGCGTCTGAAACCGCGGAAGCAAAACTGTCTCGGCTCCAAAACCAAACAGCTCAACAACTAACACAGCTTCAACACCGAGCCCGCGTGGACAGATCTAATGAACGTTGACGCCTACAACGCGCGTCTCAAACTGCGTAGGCAAAGCAGGCACGGATTCAACATGACACAGCTCAAGTGACCGAGATACAAACACGCGCCTGCCTGGATATAATTAATGAACGCAGGCGCCTACAACATGCGTCTGAAGTGCCGCAGACCAGGCAGGCACTGCTCCAAAAAGAAAGAGCTCGACTAAACGAGATACGAATTGAAACGGGAAACACTACAGAGTCCGCAGTGCTCCACAATGCACCGCATAATAGTTCGGAAAGAGCTTCGTAGTAACAGTGGGGAGACCCAGAGTGACACGGGCGAACGCTCCGTATTAAACATACGTCATCCTCACACATCCAAATTATACAGCATAGGTGAATCACATTACAGTCATGCATTATTAACAGTACGATAAACATCACAGTATCGCAAACAAATGAAAATTATTACTCGAAAAAGGGAAAATATATTCACCACGGACCAGGTGTCATTGAAACAAAAGCAGAATAAAGCGAGATCAGAAATGAAAAACAGAGTAGAAAGCAAAGTAAAACGTCATAAACAGGTTAAACGAGGGGGCCAAACACATGGACAGCAGGTTACCGATAATGAAGACCGTAATTCAAAAGCTTCAAAAACAAAAGCTCGACTGACCGAGATACAAACTGAAACGGGAAACACTACGGGGTCCGCAGTAGTCCAGAATGCAACGCATAATAGAACGGACGGAGCTTTGTATTAACAGTAGGGGGCCCCAGAGTGACACGGGCGAATGCTCCATATTAAACGTGCGTCATCCTCACACGTGGCTGCCCAGCGGGCATGGGTTCAAAACGCCGGGGGTAGGCGAACGAAGCGAGCAGGGGGCGGAGCCCCCTTGTTCCATCTAGTGCAGCAAAGATGAGTGGTCTTTTTAATGATAGCAAGCCTCCTTAAAGAGTTAGGTAAAGAGCAAAGAAATTAATTCTGGCAATTGATGCCAACGCTATATTGGTGTTAAAAGTGAGATGAAAAGAATACCTACAGTCTGATTTTGGTAAGTGCCGAGTGCTGCTGTCATGGAAAAAGCTTTCCTCTATCTTCAAAGAAGGCATTCTTAGAACCCAGACAAGAATACAGAACATAATATAGTGCAACCACGGTCGACTCAGATTTGCCATCGCGATGAGCTTCTGCGGTGCTGGGACCCTGTGGTTGCCCTGGCAATGGATAAACTGTCTTGTGTAGTTCCAGACACAGAGTGTGTCTGTGTAGTTCCATAGGGGGGAGTCCCAACAGGAGTCCGAAAAGAATTTAGAAACCTTACATCTCCCCCTACAGCTTTGTCCACACCGGTGTAGGCAAAGAGACCATCTAAGCCGGACTCGGCTAGGCGGAAGAGAATGTCAGCATTGGTGTGTGCAGCCCCAGGATGATGGTGAACATCAAAAGCAAAAGCTTGCAAGCTGATAAACCACCTAGTGAGCCAGGCGTTTGTATTGTTCTGTTTGTACAACCATTGTAGTGGGGTGTGGTCAGTCACTAGGGTAATCCATCATCCCCAGAGATAGTAATGGAGGGCTTCCACCACCCACTTAATCCCAAAGCACTCCTTTTCAATAGTCGAATAATTAGGCTCCCTGAGTAGCAGCTTTCTGCTGAGAAATGTGATGGGGTGTTCTTCCCCCTCAAAACATTGTGAGAGCACCACTCCTAAACCAAAAGCACTAGCATCTGTTTGTAGAATAAATTCCTTCAAAAAGTCAGGATTGTGCAGAACAGGGAATGATGATAAAGTGGCTTTTAGGTCCATGCAAGCTTTCTCACAGGCATTGGTCCAGACAACACTACGATTCTTTCTACCCTTTGTCAAGTCAGCGCAAAACTGGAAATGAACCGCCTATAACACCCTACAAGCCCAAGGAAGGCTCAAACCTGCCTCTGTGTTTTGGGACGAGGATATCCTAGTAGGATTGACTACTGCAATGCGGTGTTCACTGGATGTTCAAACTGTTCTTTATACATCCTCCAGTTAATCCAAAATGCTACTGCAAGAATTATTACAAGAACAAGAAAATACAAACACATAACTTCAGTTCTTAAATCCTTACACTGCCTCCCAGTTAAGTTTAGGGCAGTTTTTCAAAATCCTCCGTTTAACATATAAAGCATTAAATGGCCAAGGTCCGGCTTACTTGTCTGAACTTATCATGACTTACAAACCAGAGCGCACATTAAGATCTCAAGATGCCGGTCTGCTAAAGATTCCAAGGATTCATAAAATAACAGTGGGAGGTTGAGCTTTTAGTTACAGGGCCCCTAAACTGTGGAATAGTCTGCCTGCTACTATAAGAGATGCCCCTTCAGTCTCAGCTTTTAAATCCTGGCTGAAGACTCACTACTTCAGTTTAGCATATCCTGACTAGAGATGCTGATTAACTGTACAGACTGCATCTCTGTTGTTAGTCATTAGCACTAAAACATAAGTAACATTATAGTTATACTTTGTTACTAACCCTCACCTATTCTGTTTCTCTTCGCGGTACTCAAATGTGGCACTTGGTGCCACGGCCCACCTGCCAAGTTGCTTTGCCAGCCTAAGGTAAAGTCATCCCTGATGGAGGATCACAGGAATCGTGGGGTAGAGGGGTCCTTTCATTGAATTGGCTGGCCCAGCGCTCTTTCAGCTGTGGACTGGCCACATGGGGGAGGCAGCTTGATGGCTGAGGTCTCCAGGACTCTAAACAAATCCAAATCATATTATGTGATATCATCTACTGTTAAATTCTGGTCCGTACTTGTAAAATTATTATTTTTATACTGTATTGAGGATTTGTTCTGTTCTGTGTATTGTATTGTATTGACCCCCTTCTTTTTGACACCCACTGCATGCCCAACCTACCTGGAAAGGGATCTCTTTTTGAACTGCCTTTCCTAAGGTTTCTTCCATTTGTTCCCTACAAGGGTTTTTTTGGGAGTTTTTCCTTATCTTCTTGGAGAGTCAAAGCTGGGGGGGCTGTCAAGAGGCAGGGCCTGTTAAAGTCCATTGCGACACTTCTTGTGTGATTTTGGGCTATACAAAATATTGTATTGTATTGTATATGCAAACACCTCCCACACCTTGTCCATTTGAGGCTTGAGTAAACCCTTCCCCACGGAATATTCTAGATAGTGGCTTTCCGACATACCTAGCTTAGGGTTGATAATCAAGCCTGCCAGCTGTAAACTGTCAAGCACCACCTGAAGGCAGACGAAATGAGATTCCCAGTCACTACTGAAAATGACCACATCGTCAAGATAGGCACCCGTGTATGCAAAATGGGAATGCAGGAAATGGTCCATTATTTGCTGAGAGGTCAACGGTGCATCATGGTGACCAAAAGGGAGTGCCGTAACCTCAAACGTCTCGTTCGGAGTGGTGAATGTTGTCTTTTCACAACTAGATTCCTCCAAGAAGACCTGCCAATAACCCTTTGTGAGATCAAGGGTGGAGATATATGAAGCCTGCCCAAGCTTTTCTAACAGCTTGTCTACATGCGGCATTGGGTATGCATCAAACTTGGAAATCTTATTCAAACGCGTAAAATCAATACAGAACCGAACCAAACTATCAGACTTTGAGACAAGTACAATTGGTCTTCACCATTCGCTTTTGCTCGGCTGAATAGCGCCCAATTGGAACATCTGTTGGACTTCCTCGTGTATCACCTTCCTTGTTGCCTCTGGTAGGCAATACGGGGGCACCTGTATAGTAACACCAGGTGGAGTGACAATCTTGTGTTCTGCAATCGTTGTCTGGCCAGGCATTGACGAGATGTCCAAGTTCCTTTCGATCAGCAATAGCAATTACGCTTTCTGGGTGTCAGTTAGATCATCCACAATAGTGACCTCAGTCTGGGGGACTGCTGCGGCCGTGACTAGGACTTTGTGATGGCCGTGCCACCCTTTAAAAGATTAACATAAAAAATTTGTGCTGGTGTCCACCACCCGAGAATTCTAACTTTATAATTCACTGCCGGCCATTGCCATTTGGCCCAAAATTTATGTGGATCGGATGGGATCAACAACAGCACACAATTCCCCTTCTTAAACTTAGGGAGTTTACTTGTTTTGTCATAATTACGTTTTTGTGCCTCCTGCTTGTGCTGCTGATGTTCCACCGTAATAGAGGACAATCTGGCAACCTGTTCTTGCAGTGAAATTACTCTGTCAACAAACCTGTGTACCCGTCCATTTATCCCGAAAAATGTCCAACACCCTGCACGATCGACGGCTAAATAATAATTCAAAAGGGCTCATCCCAATGGACGCTTGTGGGGCCTCTCGAACAGCAAATAGGAGGAAAGATACCACAGCATCCCAGGAAGCTGGATTGTCATGGGCTGCCCGTGTTTTATTAAATCGTTCAGTCAGGCCATTCGTCTGCAGATGATAAACTGTGGAGTGTAACTGCTTAATTCAGAAACTTTTGCATAGCTGCTTTATAATGTGAGACATAAAGGGTGTGCACTGATTAGTGTGACTCTTGCGAGGGATACCAGTATGTGTGAACTGAAAGTACTTTTGCGATAGTTCGGGGGTCCGCCCATCGCAGCATTGCTACTTCTGGGTACCTTATAGTGTAATCAATTAACACAAGCATATACAGAAAGCCATTTTTACTCTTTGGAAGCAGGCCAACAATATCTAATCCCACTTTCTAAAAGGGGACATCTAAAATAGGCATCGGTACCAAGGGCAGCCTGGCGGTCTGTGAGCAGAAACTATTTGACAGTCGGGACAGGCCTTACAAAATTGTTTCATATCCTGGCCCATATTCACCCAATAAATGCATTTTGAAATGCGTTCCCTCGTCTTTTCAGCGCCGAGGTGACCCACAAAAACGTGACTGTGAGCAATTTTTAAAACCTTCTCCCTATGCTCACTTGGTACTACCACTTGCTCGATACGGCCATCACCCATACAATCAGAAATCACCCGATACAGAAAACCATCCTTAAGTAAAAAATGTGGTCTTTTAAAATTCGAATCTTCTCTCTCCAGATAGTAAGAGTGATTTGCAATGTGGGCTTGTCTGAATGCAAAATCCAAGTTGTTATCAGCTCGTTGTAAGTGAGCAAACTCCATCCGGATGGTAGTCTCTGCTTCCTCCGTGCTTGATGCAGATTTGCCCTTGCCTCCCACTGCTACTGTGTTTTTGTCTGTGTCCATATTGAGTCTCTGGTCTGTGGAGGCTGTTGGTGTGTGTGACGGCACGGAAAAGTTTGCCAACTGTCCCGGGACTTCACTTGAAGATTTGTCCCCCCAACTCCGGTTCAATTTCAAATCCGTTTCCTTAACTGACATTGTCTGCCGCGAGCCCCTGTCTATCCATCATGGGGGTAGGTATTCTGCAGGTGGCCAAGACCCATGGGAAGAGGGCAATCCTTTTTCCTATTAGGAAGTTGCCAGGGTGAGGTGTCTGATGCAGCAGTCCAAACCTTAAAGTTCTTCCCAATAAATTACAGGGGGAATAATATAGTCTCATATGTTTTAATGTCCCCATGGACACAGCAGAGGTTCACTTTGTCTGTGGCCTTATAAGGGGTCTGCCGGAGCAAGTCACAGTGGGCTACGCAGAGGTCGCTACCAGAGCCCAACAGCGCTGAGAATTCCCATCTGGGCAACATAATAGAGACCTTAAAATTGTCCTCCTTTAACATCCTGGGGGAAATCTGCAAACTGCATACCTGAGCCAGACCAATAGCCATTGTTTGCACAGGTGGGAAGTGACACCCCTGAGCCAGATGTCCCAGTAGATCTCAGCAAAAGCAGCTGTGTTTAATCCACACTATGGTGTTCACACTCTGGCTTCTTCTACTCGTGGTTCTGGCGACCCTGAAGGTCTGTGCTGGATGGATGGAAATCTGGGTTAAGCCTGGGTAGCCCTGTTGTTTCCAGGTGACTTGTGCACCCTCTATTTTGCACTCAGATCCAGCAGCGAGTGGCATTTCATCACAAAGGCTCTCATCTATCCCTGACAGGTCTGCATCAATAGCAAGCTTCTCCACAATGCACTTGAAAGGGTCTCTACGGATCCAGCTTTGAATCAGGTCCACTAAGCCCTGGATCTGTCCTTGTACAGGGTGATCCGGATCAATATGCCACAGCCGAAACTGGCGGCCCTTGACCACCAGGCTCACCGCTGTGCGGAGGAGGATCTGTTGCTTCAGGTAGTCATAATCATCAAGCCTTTCGGGTGGGAGATTCTGTATGGCTTGGAGGGCTTCTCTTGTTAAAAACGGGGCTAAAATAGTTGCCCCGGCTCTCCTGTCCCAGCGTATCAATGTTGCCAAATGTTCTAAGCAGAATAGGAAACAGTCACGGTCGTCTGAGAGAGCCATCTTTGGAAGCACATCTTGTGGCCCCGCCAAGTTAGCGACAGTTGCCAGAGCCTCATCTTGCTCTGGTTTTTGCTGTACATCTTGGGGATACATCGGTGCAAGGACCCCACTCCTGGTACCATGTGACGTGTGAGTCCCTGTCTTTCACTCCAAAACACGAGGCTGAGTCTCAGTACTTTAGCAAAACCAGCTTTATTCAACTTGAAACAGGAACAGCACGGTTATTTATTGTAGCAGAACCTACCACTCTCCTATACACAGACACAGCAATCAGACAGGGTCGTGACCAGGTTAATGGATAGCCAAATAATACTTTTCCGTGCATTTACAATATTCCTTGCACCACCCATCGACAGTAGGCGCTCATAGCGCAACTGCGATCTTTTAGGATTTGTTTTCGCGGCGAGCTGCTACAGCACTGGGAGCCTGCAGTTGTCCCAGCAACCAATATGCCGTCTTCCACAGACATGGCGATCATGCTTCAGGACGCTCTTTGGCATGTTGTCCCATTGGGGGGAGCCCCAAAGGAGTTTAGACACCTTACAACGGTTTCAGTGGATTTCCAAAAACTCAGAGCCCAAATCACTTTGCATGGAATGACAGGAGAATATACTGTACATAGGCAGAAACAGTATGCAGCTTAAAAAGGAAATGTGAGACAATAGCGTGCCAAAATGAAAATGAAGCGAAGTGTGAAGGAAATAGTAGAAACGTTTAATTTAACTCAATTCAGTTCGTTATTATTCCACTGATGAGCCTGGCACTCCATATAATAGTAACATAACATACAAAATTAAAGCAATGTAAATACAAAATATGAATAAGAAACATTCTGTAACATATTTTATTGCCACCCTATATGTATATGTTGTAATGGAAGACAAAGATGGCCTGGCATCCCAGCTGTAATGGATGATTGGCTACCTGGCCTGAAGACCCTCATAATGAATGGAGAATGTTGGTGGAAGAGGGCCATTTGTTCCACCAATATACCAGGTGGCAGCATCCCTCTGATGGGAGTCCTGTATATACAGCCACAGAGCTGCTTGGGAGTTGTAGTCCTAATGGGCAGCCCTGCTAGGTTCCGTATGTGCTGCCAGGGGGAGTTCCCAGAAGAGGACAACTCCATTTTAAGAAGGTTCTGCCTTACCCAGAAGTGCTTTCTGGGTAGCAGTGTTGTGACACTAGAAGAACTCCCAGGTGTGGCAATAAAAAAGCCAATCCGCTTCACCCAGGGGGGCTGGAGTCAGGAGAAAAGGAAGACATCACTCTCCTGGGATATGAGATGGAAGAAAAGAAAAGGTAAAGGTCAAGGTCAACTTGATAAAGTTAATTCAGGTGATTTTTTCAGCTTAAGGGTGAAACATGTACTAGAAGATACCAGTGGAAATTAATGGGATGGACATTAAAGACTGAAGCCAGAAAATATTTCTTTACACAAAGATATGTAGAAATTTGGAACAAACTACTGAGAGATAAAGTTAGGGTTAGGGTTAACCGTGAGAACCTTTAAGAAGTATCTGGATAAGATATTGGGGCACTTAGTCCAAATCTCTCCTCCTTAGCTATTAGCTAAACTGACTGAAGGGTCTCCTCTTGTTTATCAAATTTCTTATGTTCTTATGGACTGTTGACTTTTCGAAGGCAGGTTCCAGGCCATGTAACAGGAAGTGAGTGGGCTGACAATTCACCGCACTGACATCACTGTGTGGCTCTTGTTCCCTAGGCTTGTTGGAAGTTGAATCATTATTTATAGATTTATAGAGTTTTTAGACTGTGCCATAAATGTAATTATTTCTAATTAGTAGTAACCACATACATGAGTGAAAGTGGATTTTCTGTCGTGAAAATGAGCAAGGTTGACTTTTTTTTTTTAATTAATCTAGCATCAGAGTGTAGTTTTTTACAAGCTTATTAGCAACTGGGAAATACCTCAACTAAAGGTGTTAAAGGTGAACATAACCATCTACATTGTGACATATATTAAAAGGGAGGCAGGGATTCAATGCAAGTGCCTCTATGTTTCTATAATTTAGCATAACAGGAAATTATATTGTTGGACAAAGCTAAGTTGTTAGGCTTTAGTGGCATATCAGGTCTGTAAGGCAACAGATTTAGCAGATCTCCAGCTGCACAAAACTCACACTTTCATTCCAAATTAAGTGCCTGAACTCCAGCCTGTACCAAGATCTTACTGGACTTCATCTGATAACAAAGATGTAAATCAGAGTTGCACTGACATCTGTATTTAAGGACAATTAGGTTTTGCAATGTATTTACTCGAAGGAATGATGCTGATCGCAACAACATTCTGTCACTCTTTAACTCAGTTGGAATCACCATTAGTTTTACTGAATCAGCAGACAATGTAGGTGTTATTTTTGACACTGGCATGTCATTTAAAACACAAAGTACAAAACTATCCAAAACGTTTTTCCATTATAAAAATGCTGGACCCCTCCTCGAACCGCCACTTTTTTGTGGTGGAGGGGTTTGCATGTCCCAATTATCCTAGGAGCTCTGTTGTTCGGGGCTTTATGCCCCTGGTAGGGCCACCCAAGGCAAACTGGTCCTAGGTGAGGGATCAGACAAAGAGCGGTTCAAAGAAACCTCCCATGAAGAATAAAAAATTTGGACGGCGTTTTCCCTCGCCCGGATGCGGGTCACTGGGGCCCCCCTCTGGAGCCAGGCCTGGAGGTGGGGCTCGATGGCGAGCGCCTGGTGGCCGGGCCTGCACCCATGGGGCTCGTCCGGGCACAGCCCAAAGAGGCAACGTGGGTTCCCCTTCCCATGGGCTCACCACCTATGGGAGGGGCCAAGGATGTTGGGTGCAGTGTGAGTTGGGTGGTGGCCGAAGGCGGGGACCTTGGCGGTCCAATCCTCGGCTACAGAAGCTGGCTCTTGGGACGTGGAATGTCACCTCTCTGAAGGGGAAGGAGCCTGAGCTAGTGCGCAAGGTTGAGAGGTTCTGGCTAGATATAGTCGGGCTCACCTCGACGCACAGCTTGGACTCTGGAACCAATCTCCTTGAGAGGGGCTGGACTCTCTACCACTCTGGAGTTGCCCCCGGTGAGAGGCGCCGAGCGGGTGTGGGCATACTTATTGCCCCCAAACTTGGAGCTTGTTCACTGGGGTTTACCCCGGTGAACGAGAGGGTAGCCTCCCTCTGCCTTCGGGTGGGGGAACGGATCCTAACTGTTGTTTGCGTGTATGTGCCGAACAGCAATCTGAAGTACCCACCCTTTTTGGAGTCCCTGGAGGGGGTGCTAGAGGGCATACCTTCTGGGGACTCCCTCGTTCTGCTGGGGGACTTCAATGCTCACATGTGCAATGACAGTGAGACCTGGAAGGGCGTGATTGGGAGGAATGTCCCCAATGTGTTTTGTTATTGGACTTCTGTGCTCGTCACGGATTGTCCATAATGAACACCGTGTTCAAGCATAGGGGTGTTCATATGTGCACTTGGCCTCAGTTCGATGATCGACTTTGTGGTCGTGTTGTCCGACTTGCGGCCACATGTCTGGGACACTCGGGTGAAGAGAGGGGTTGAGCTGTCAACTGATCACCACCTGGTGGTGAGTAGGCTTCGATGGTGGGGGAGGATGCTGGTCAGGCCTGCTAGGCCCAAACGTGTTGTGAGGGTCTGCTGGGAATGTCTGGCAGAGTCCCCTGTCAGAAGTTGCTTCAACTCCCACCTCCGGCAGAACTTCGACCATGTCCCGAGGGAGGTGGGGGACATTGATTCCGAATGGGCCATGTTCCATGCCTCTATTGTTGAGGCGGCTGACCGGAGCTGTGGCCATAAGGTGGTCGGTGCCTGTCGTAGCGGAAATCCCCGAACGGTGAGGGATGCCGTCAAGCTGAAGAAGGAGTCCTACAGGACCCTTTTGTCCTGTGGGACTCTGGAGGCAGCCAATAGGTACCGGCAGGCATTGCCTTGGAGAACGACTTTCGGACAGCTTCAAGGAGATTCTGGTCTACCATCCGATGTCTCAGGAGGGGGAAGCAGTGCAGTGTCAACACTGTATATGGTGGGGATGGTGCGCTGCTGACCTCGACTCGGGATGTTGTGGGTCGGTGGGGGGAGTACTTTGAAGACCTCCTCAATCCCATTAACATGCCTTCCAGTGAGGAAACAGAGCCTGGGGAGTCAGAGGTGGGCTCCCCCATCTCTGGGACTGAGGTCACCGAGGTGGTCAAAAAACTCCTTGGTGGCAGGGCCCCGGGGATGGATGAGATACGCCCGGAGTTCCTCAAGGCTCTGTATGTTGTAGGGCTGTCTTGATTGACATGCCTCTGCAATATCGCATGGACATTAGGGACAGTGCCTCTAGATTAGCAGACCAGGGTGGTGGTCCCCCTCTTTAAGAAGGGGGACCGGAGGATGTGCTCCAACTACAGATCACACTCCTCAGCCTCCTCAGATGAGAGTCCGTCAGATAGTCGAACCTCGGATTCAGGAGGAACAGTGTGGTTTTCGTCCTGGTCGTGGAACAGTGGACCAACTCTACACCCTTAGCAGGGTCCTGGAGGGTGCATGGGAGTTTGCCCAACCAGTCTACATGTGTTTTGTGGACTTGGAAAAGGCATTCGACCGTGTCCTTCAGGGAATCCTGTGGGGGTACTTCGAGAGTATGGGGTACCGGACACCCTGATAAGGGTTGTTCGGTCCCTGTACAACCGGTGTCAGAGCTTGGTCCGCATTGCCGGCAGTAAGTCGAACCCGTTTCCAGTGAGAGTTGGACTCTGCCAAATCTGCCCTTTGTCACTGATTCTGTTCATAACTTTTATGGACAGAATTTCTAGGCACAGCCAGGGCATTGAGGGGGTCCAGTTTGGTGGGCTCAGGATTGGGTCACTGCTTTTTGCAGATGATGTTGTCCTGTTTGCTTAATCAGGCTGTGATCTTCAGCTCTCTTTGGATCGGTTCGTAGCTGAGTGTGAAGCGGCTGGGATGGGAATCAGCACCTCTAAATCCGAGACCATGGTCCTCAGCTGGAAAAGGGCGGAGTGCCCTCTCAGGGTTGGGAGTGAGATCCTGCCCCAAGTGGAGGAGTTCAAGTATCTTGGGGCTTTGTTCACGAGTGAGGGAAGAATGGAGCGTGAGATCGAAAGGCAGATCGGTGCAGCGTCCACAGTGATGAGGGCTCTGCATCGGTCTGTCATGGTGAAAAAGGAGCTGAGCTGTAAGGCAAAGCTCTCAATTTACCAGTCGATCTACGCTCCTACCCTAACCTATGGTCATGAGTTATGGGTAGTGACTGAAAGAACGAGATCGAGAATACAAGTGGCTGAAATGAGTTTCCGCCGCAGGGTGTCTGGGCTTTCCCTTAAAGATAGGGTGAGAAGCTCAGTCATCCGGGAGGGGCTCAGAGTAGAGCCGCTACTCCTCCTTATCGAAAGGAGTCAGATGAGGTGGCTCGGGCATCTGATCAGGATGCCTCCTGGAAGCCTCCCTGGTGAGGTGTTCGGGGCACGTCCAACCATGAGGAGGCCCCGGGGAAGACCCAGGACACACTGGAGGGACTATGTCTCCTGGCTGGCCTGGGAATGCCTCGGGATTCTCCCGGAACAGCTAGAAGAAGTGGCTGGTGAGAGGGAAGTCTGGGCATCTCTGCTCAAGTTGCTGCCCCCACGTCCCGATCTCGGATAAGCGGAAGAGGATGGATGGATGGAAAATGCTGGACCTTTTCTAAATATACAGGAGAGTGAGAAATTAATTCATGCATTTATTTTTAGTAGGAATGACTACTGCAAATGCAGTGGTCACTGGCTGCTCAAATTGTTATTTACAGTAATCCCTCACTTATCACGGGAGATAGGTTCCAAGGCCTACCGCGATAACTGAATTTCCGCGAAGTAGGGACACCATATTTATTTAATTATTTAACGTGTATTTGGACGTTTTTATACCCTCCCTGTATTGTTTACAACTCACCCTTTACTCTATTAATAACAGGGACAACTGCTAAGCAATATGAAATCGGTAGATAAGTTTACACTTACTGTATATCGAAGTACACGTAGCAGCTTGTAGGCGGTCATGACGTCGTCGACCTTGTTGCAAAGATTCCTAAAGCAGATTCCATCCAGACTACTGCCTTATCACGTCCACTTGCAACTCGTTTTGCTCCCTGGTTAAAGGACACTGCAGCCGTAGATCTTATATGCTTTTCCTCCTTTTTAAATAAAAAGAATCGTGGACTCATTGATGCCGTAATGGTGTCCTGCAGCGGTGTAGCTGTTCCCTTCCTTCAACATATCCAAAACTTTAAGCTTTTCTGCAATCATTTGCATCTTCTGTTGGCGCTTGGACACGGCCCCTGAAGCAGTAGCATGTTAATGCTGAATGAGTGAGATGAGACTTCCTGGTTAATGCAACACTCCGTTGCTGAGCCAATCAGCAGCACACAGGAACTTAACTGCGTGCTCTGATTGGGTAGCTTCTCAGCTATCCGCCAATAGCATCTCTTGTATGAAATCAATTGGGCAAACCAACTGAGGAAGCAAGTACCAGAAGTAAAAAGACCCATTGTCCGCAGAAACCCGCGAAGCAGAGAAAAATCCACGTTATATATTTAGATATGCTTACATATAAAATCCGCAAAGTCGTGAATCCGCGAAAAGTGAACCGCGAAGTAGCGAGGGATTACTGTATACAGGTTTCAATTAATACAAAATGCTGCTACAAGACTTATTACATGAACAAGAAAATACAAATACATAACTCCAATTCTTAAGTTCTTACACTGTCTCCCAGTTAAGTTTAGACCTGATTTCAAAATCCTCCTTTTAACATATAAAGCTATAAATGGCCAAGGTCCTGCTTACTTATCTGAACTTATCATGACTTACAAACTACAGAGTGCATTAAGATCTGAAGATGCAGGCTTACTTAAGATTCCAAGTATTAATAAAATAACAGTCGAGGTCAAGCTTTTAGTTACAGGGCCCCTGAACCTGTGGAATGGTTTGTCTAGTAATATAAGAGGTGCCCCTTCAGTCTCAGCTTTTAAATGCAGGCTGATTACTCACTACTTCAGTTTAGTATATCCTGAGTAGAGCTGCTGATTTGTTTTGCATACTGCATCTCTGTTTGTTAATCATTAGTATTAAAATATAACTAATGTGATCTTTATAAACCGTTAGTAATGCTTGCCTATTCTGTTTATCTTCTCAGTTTCTGGATGTGGCACTTGGTGCCACTGCTCTAGTGCAAGGATGCTCTCCTGCATATATTGTATGTAAAAGTCAGATAAAGGAGCGTTAGAAGTGTCAGGTGGAAAGATTCTCTCATCAAATTGGACTCCACTATAAGAAATTCGGACGCGAGTGTCAGTAGGCTTTGTGCCCTAGGAACCAAGTTACCTGCACTATTCTCTTTACTGCTCAGATGCTGAACTTTCTGATCATAAAATAGGTAATTACTATAGCAATTAATGAGAAGAATTCATAATTAATTAATAACAGGCTTATGTTTCGAGATTGGTATTTTTCCATCCAACCATTTTAACTTTAGACCAGACACAAGAAACTGACACACAGATGCACACATACAAAGGCAGACACACTCCCATCATCTAGATGTCAATGTTTACAGTATCAGGGGACCCTACGACATCAAGATCCGTCAAAAACAGGAGATCAAAATTTTAGATGGATCAGAATCTTTTGCTCCCCCATGGACAATAGGTTATGGTGGAGGAGGGTGCAAAGCAAAAAACCCAGCAGGAGTTGGCTGAGGTCTGAGGGACTGACTTTATTTTTGACTTTCTCTTTTACAGTTTTAATCTCCGCCATTGTCCACTGGCCATAGTTCATTAATTAATTAATGGACATATATTGTTGATTTCCATTTATGTTAAATTAGTTTAAATTTTTTTATGTGTTTGCTTTAACAAATATGCTTTTGTATGTGTATCATTTCTGTATTTAGTAATAAGTGTAATCGATACTTGTGTTTTAACTGAGAATTGATCATATCACTCTCTGCCTGCGCTCAGTGAAAAGCGCTATACAAAAAATAGGTTGCATCATCTTTAATAAAATCCCTGTGTGTGTCCAGGTGTCCGTGTGTGTGTGTGTCTTCTGGTGAAGTGCGCATGCGCGGGGCACGGTGCGATGCACGATATTACTGTCAGAGAAAGTTAGAGGCATTTTACGGAAATACAAACCAGTATTACTGCGAGAGGAAATTAAAGGTACACAATGTAGTGATGCATATTACAGCCACATACAAGCCAGTATTACTGTCAGAGGAGATTAAAGGCATATTACCGACACGCACGCCTGTATTACCGCCAGAGAAAATTAAAGGTATATTACGGACGTACAAGCCAGCGGACGTACAAGACAGTCTTACTGTCACAGAAAATTAAAGACACACAATACATGGCGGCAGCCCACGAAGAACGGTCAGCTCAGCAAGTAAACATCAACAAAAGAAAGGCTGAAAGAAAGAAAAATACGACCAACAAAAAGAATGAGGTCAAAGTCCCTTGCCATTTAATATAGACTGTTCCTACTAATGTTTATGCACTACTGTTCTAGCGCCTGTTATTGTAACGGGCTAAATGACTAGTTGTATTATAAAAGTTTTCCTTGAATAGTTTTGATTTGAGCAAGCAGTCTCTCACAAGTCCTCCCAAAGGTTTCCATGAAGACTGGGCAATTTCTGCATGTAGGAAGTCATTCTGTGTATGTCACGTCCATTGTGCATCTTGTTCCTAGCAACCAGCAATATCATAAAGACCAGGCATGCAATATGTTGGTGAAAAAACAAACTGGCAACTCAGTGATGTCACCAAACAATAATAAAAAAATAACAACATCTTTCCAAAAATGAAACAAAATAAAACAAAAAAGTTTTTTCAAATTGCTGTCACCCAGATGCTTTGGTCTGACAGTGGAGCTCAACCCTTTGTTTAACAACCAAGGAATTAGCATAGTTAAAAAAGTAAACAGACATATATATTATTTGAAATAAATGGAGCAGTTTTTACCAATGTGCACTGGAATTGCACCCTGTTTATGACATAATTGCATGTAACCTCTAAGCAAATTAGCTAGGGAACACTGTATGCTTTGGAAAAAGACTTTTGTTTCAGGTTTTCTGTGGTACCTTGGTAAGTGGCTGGGAGAATCACAAACCACATACTTTAGTATCCAGTGTCCTTTATGGGGTGCAGGTTATAAATTCCTTCACTAGTGGCTGGACATGTTCTGAGGTCACAGATCTCCTGCTTTGGGGTGGTTGTTTGACATCAAAGGTACACTAAAGCAGATTTTTTTTTCTTTGATTCAGTTAATTTTTCTGCCAGAACATACATCAGCCATGCTTAGGAAACAGAGCTTTCAAATAAAGGTAAAAGCTTGGTCCTGGGACCAGATGTTTGTCAAAAGACACATGCCTGAGTCTTGAATTTAAGGCACACTATTCAAAAGATGTATAATAATTAAATTGATAATATCAATGGCATTCTGCAACAAAATCATATACAATTGTCCAAATATTTAAATTTCAGTTAAGTATTTCCGACCTATCATTTACAATCCAAAAGATAAACCATTACCAATAAGCATCTGAGTTGTCTTGACTGCATGTCTCTCTGGAGCTGCCATTGAAATTTTGATTGCTTTAAATATGCTAATACGGAAGAAGTTTGACCTCAAAAATCATTAAAACAAACACTCTCTGAAAAAGACAGACGATTTCGGCTACACAGCACAGTAAACAGTTCAAAGGATAATTGAGAAGCTTCTCAGAGATAGTCATGAGAGAGCCTGCCAAGCGCTCAGCGCAGCCCCCAGCATGACCATGTCTCTCTGGGCACGCATCTCGACTCAGTGGAGCAGGTCCAAGAGCTGCTTTCTGCATAATCCTTACAAGCTCTGCGAGCTCTGACCCTTGTTAATAAACATGTCAGCTTTTGGGGCTGATTTGGAGGAAAAAAAAGAAGAAAAAAAGAAAAAGCCAGCCAGCTCCAGTCATCTTTCCCAGCCCTGTCAGCTAAAGCACATTTGCATTTTGTTGAAGGAGCAAGCAGATGGATTTAAGGAAATTTCTTTTGACTTCAGGGTGGCAAGAATGATAAGAAGCATCTTGGAGACGAGTACCACATGCACGGTAAAAGTGGATCAAGCAGTAGATAAACCGGACAAGCTCCTGCAGGCTCTGTCAGACTTGACAAAAGACAGCAGGTCATCTCTCTAAATGCAAAGACAGCGGCTGTGGAGTTGCTGAAGTCACTGTAAAATGATGGCGACTGTCCAGTGCTTGGTATGACAGCAAAAAATACTATACTACACATGAGGCCCACCTTTATTGTTCAATAAGGACCTAAAATGCCAGCTGCTTTCAGTTTGATCATTTGTTTTTACAGTAGTACACTGTACCTTTCACCAGAATATCCAAATCTTCATAGCAGTCCACACATACCGCGGGCATTTCTGTCCAATCAGCCTAAATGGCTCGCTGTTTGGAATGGTATCAGGAAAAGATGACAGCCACTGCTGCAGTGATTTAAACAAAGGCATAGAGTGACCAGACTAAAACTAAATTCCATGTTAAGATAAGGTGGTAATGAATTCCAAGTATAACCCTGACTTCAGTGTTTGCTGACATATGTATTTTCAATCAGTCCTAAGGACTTTGTTGCCTTTCATCCACTTTTTTAACACAGTTATTCCAGTTCATGGTTATAGCTGGCCAGAGTCTATCCTGGAAGTACTGAGTACAAGGCAGGAGCCAGCCTTACAAGGGGAGCCAGTCTATTGCTGGAAATGAAAATGCAATCAGTTCACTCCAGATATACTGTACATGTTATTCTGAATCAGCAAATCATCTGATTTCAAATCAGTTCAATTCAGTTTATTTGTGTACAGCTCATGTGTGGCTGTTCCACATTACAAATGGACAGCCCTTAGGCAGATCTGCAACAATAATATGAAAACAACATTAAATTCACTAGAAATACAACATTAACATATATTGACATACTTAATTTAAGATCAAAAAACACAAAGTGCTAGTGTTCTGAAATTCTGCACAAAAATGGCTAAAGGCTTCCAAAAAACTCCATACAAAAGGCCAGACCTGCCCTAATTTCAGGTCCGGGCTCACTGGATTCCTTACACTCTTTGTAGCTGTTATGAATTAAAGAGTTCCCAAGGAATTAAGTCCCATAAAAATACTCAATATGCCCACTAGAGGGTAGAAACTGTTCATACCACACCTACTGTAGTAAACCAAAAGTGCAATGAAGAATCTATATTCATCAAAAGATTTATCATCCACAAAAATGCACTGTAACTCAGCTCAGAATAGCACAAGGCAGAAACAGTGCCTTAAAAACAGGCAATCTGTCATCCATAAACCAATGTCTTAGGAGAAACAGGGCTTCATTCCGGGGGCTGATGACGCACTGGAAGCAAACCTATCAGGGAGCTGCAGGGCCGACAACCCTTCTTCGCCTGAGGAACATGTTGGTGGTCCCATAGCTGATCCACCAAGAGTGCCCTATCTGCATGGGAACATGGAACATGAGACCACTTCAGGAGACAGGGAAGTGCACACAGGCAGTAAAGGAGATGAAAAAGCATCGCCTCATGCTACTCAGTATGTGCAAGGTCAAATGAAACCCCTTTGGTGAAATTACACTGTGAACTGAAGAAATACTGTTCTACTCTGGAAAAGAAGTAGAAGCTGGGTTAGCCAAGCTGCTGTCAAAATAAACACCCAGAAGCCTCATGGAAATGGAACCATTGTCAGACTGTATCATCTCAGCCAGGTTCTTTTCCTGGTTGCAGAAGCCATCCATCATTATGTGCTATGCTCTAGCAAATAATGCAGAGCAGGAGGAGGAAGACCTCTTTTACATCCAGCTCCAGTCTGTCCTCAACAAGGTACCCATGCGAGACATGCTGATCCTCATCGGAGATCTAAATGACAAGGTGGGCAGTGACAACACAGAAAAAGAAAAGGAAATTGGACGGCATGGCCTGGGAAAGATGAATGAAAATGGAGAACTCCTTTCCGACTTTTGTGCCTTCTACGAGATTGCCACTGGATGCACTCTCTTCCCCCACTGGCATATCCATAAGGCCACATGGGTCTTGCCTGACCATCAGACGAGAAACCAGACTGACCATGTGAGGGCTAAGCTTGAAACAGACATCAGGTCCGACCATCAGTTGGTGTTTCAAAGCTGAAGATGAATCTACCAGCCAGAAAAAACAACAAATTCCATGAGTCAGGTTCAATATAAGGAAGCTCCAGACAAGGGAAACCAGGGAAACCTTTCAGATTGCCCTACGAAAATGTTTTGAGGCTCTCCAGATGAAGGAGAGAGAGGAGGAGATAGTGGAACACTCCTGGGCTACCCTCAAACAAACCATTGTTGGGACTTGTGAAGAGATACTGGGAAGATCACCATTAAATAGGAAACCCTGGATCAGCAACAAGAAGTGTCAAAAGGTGGAGGAGAGGAAAAAGCTTAAGTAGGAGCTGAACCAAACAAGAACCCAGCAACAGAAGCAAGTGGCCACAAACAAATATAGCAAGATGGCAAAAAAGAGGTGAAAAACATCTAAGACAGGACAAGAGAGCTATCTTCAATGAAGTAGCTGAAGGAGGAGAAGCAGAAGCTGGAAAAGGAGACCTCAAGATGCTCTCTACCACAACTCGATTTATGAGGGGAAAAAAGAGCAATCCTACTCAACTAGTGGAAGACAAAGCTGACCAGCTGCTCACCTTGACTGAGAACCAGCCACCAAGATGAAGGGAACACTTTTGATACGTGCTGAAGAGGCCACCAACACAGAATCAACCTCAGTTAGAGCCTGGGGACACACTTGATATCAACACTAGATAAATTAATAAACAAGAAATATGCAAGGCCCTGAAAAGTTTGAAGAATGGCATAGCAGCAGGGGGAGACAATAGACCAGCAGAAACTTTGAAAGAAGGAGGAGAGGCCGTAGTAGACGTACTGCTCAGCTTGGTCTGGACCACAAGAGAGATCCCATCAAACTGGAAGAAAGGCATCCTCAAATGCCCAGAAGTGGAGTTCTTTTACAGTGTGATAAGTAGAGGGGGATCACCCTGTTGTCCATTCCCAGCAAAGTTTTCAACAAGAATTATTTTGGAATGGATGAAAGTTGTCGCAGACAGGAGACTTAGAGACAAACAGGCAGGCTTTAGGAAGGATAGATCCTGTACTGACCAGATTGCCACACTCAGGATCATTGTTGAACAGGCAATAGAATGGCAGATCCCACTCTATATCTACTTCATTGACTTTGAGAAGGCATTTGGTAGTGTAGACAGAGTGTCGATATGGAGCATACTTCGAAACTATAGCGTACCAGAGAGGATGGTAAATATCATCAAAAAGCTTTATGACGGCTTCTCATGTCCTCCTGCCAGAGGAGTTCCAGGTAACCACTGCTGTCAGACAGGAATGTTAATATCACCCCTTCTCTTCCTGGTGGTGCTTGACTGGGTAACACATACAGCCTATGCCAAGGGATCCAGGGACACTGATTAGAAAGTTATAAAATCTAGAGTTCGCAGACAACCTTGCCTTGCTGTCACCCCAGCTGCAAGATATGCAAGGGATGACTCCCAGGGAGAGACTGCACAATCAGTTGGCTTGAAAATCAGGCAAGAGAAAACCAAAGTACTGTGGATTAACAGAAACACTAATTATGATTGGGGAGAAGGTAGTAGAGAATGTGAATGAGTTCACCTATCTAGGCAGTAAGATCAGCCAGAACGGACAGGCAAGGATATCAAGGCTAGGATTAAGAAAGCTCAACAAGCCTTTGCTACCCTCGCCCAGCCTGGAAATCCACTACCTTCTCCACTAGGACTGAGATTAGAGTTTTCAGCTGAAGTGTGAAATCTGTTCTCCTGTATGGGTCAGAAACATTGGAGAATCACCAGCAATATTTCCAAAGATATTCAGTCCTTTATCAAACAAATGTCTCCAACAGATTTCACACATTCAGTGGTTCGATGCAATGCAAAATATTGACCTGTGGACAAGGGTAAACCAGGAGCAAGTGCAAATCAAGATCAGGAGAAGAAAATGGAGATGGGTTGGACACACATTGCAGAAAGAGGCATCCAATGTCAAGCGACAGTCTCTTGACTGGAACCCGCAAGGAAAATGAAGATGGGTGCGCCCAAAGCAGACCTAGGGACGCAGTCTAAATAAAGAACTCAAAGCCATCAACTTGTCTTGGGAAGAAGCAAAAAAAAAATCAACAGAGATCGCAGGAAGTGGAAGACAACTGTAGAGGCCAGAAACACCACAAGGAGTAAAGAGGATTGAATTGAATTATTACAATTTACACTCTCACCATATGCAGTTTACTAAACATTGAAATAAAACCCATATTTTTCAGATATCTGGAATTCTGGAATTGAAGGTACATTATGCTGCCATAGTACCTCATGATGTTCACTGAAATTGCTATCCATAAAGGAGTGCGTGAATGAAGTGACTCCTGGAAACATCAAGAGAAATGCACCAAAACTGTATATATTGGCTCACTTTGAATAAATGCATTCTTCTTTAGCCATGGTTTGAACATTATAAAGAAAAAAAAAATCATAAATGTGACTTTTCATACATCAAAAGGTTTCCTGAGGTATGCAGTTACAACTGGAGTTAACTGCAGTATTTTGAACCATTAGGGAGGATAGAAGAGCTTTTGAACAGAAAACTGTAATAAGCTAACAGAAAAGTCACGAAGTAATGAGAAACAGTCAGTGATAAACAATAGAATTAAAATTTGACTGCTGCACACATGTGGAATTTAAACTTAGGCTTAGGCTTCTGTGTCTGGACCTCTGGAAGTCAACTTGTTGAAATAATGAATGATTCTCGCTTAAACCTGCTTTCCCTTTAAATGTTATTTCCATGAATCCTCATGATACAGCCTTTAATATGGTTCCACACCAAGTATTCATTTTTGAAAATAGAGGCTGTTGTCATCAGAGGTAACCTACAAAATTTGATCTGACTTTGGTTAACTGACCAAGAGTATAGATTAGAGGTTAATGCTCCTTGTACACTACTGGTCAAAGGTTTTAGAACACCTCAGTTTTTCCTGCTTTTCTTCAAATTTAATCAATTGAAATGAAGGACTGATGCTTACCTTATTTGCAATACTCCTAGTGTAAACTCTACTCTTCATAAATAATTTCAGTTCATTTGCACTGTCCTTGCAGTAATTGTCAATAATGAGTTTCACCTGTTTGCAAAGTGACTTACATAATAGCCTCTGTTCACTTTAGCACAAAAAGGCAATTTTTAGTTAGGTCCTTAGACTATGGAGTTCAAAGATGGCTTTAGTGAATCTTGTGTTTTCTATATACAGTACTTTCAGAGGTCTTTTGTAGTCAGTGAGAGAAGGCTATGTAGACACTGAATGATACAAAGCAGTCAGGGGTTCTGAAAGAAGCTGGGACAGGTAATGCAGATAGGACTGCAAACAGTGTCCTTGTGTTGTCATTTTTGGCAGGGCTATAAGTCTGAGCTGTTATACTCTGGTCAAGAGACTCCCAAAGGGAGAAAAAGCAATCAGGCAAACCCAGTCTAGTGCATATTAGTGACCCACATTAGTGACCCACGGGCCACTTCAGTGCCAGTTCAACTATGAGCAAACTGGTCACTGTCTAATTACAGGAACAGTCTGGAGGGCTGCAAGGAGACTTCTTTTTAACCTCTAGTATGTTTTCAGATTGCTCATTTGGGAGCTATAATGATGAAAACGATGTTAATAGAGAAAGGGAGGAGGGCTGAAAGGACATGTTCAGTTTTCCCATCTGGATCATTATCAATTTCTTTGTCTGTTCCAAAAGCAGTTATATACTTATTCAATTTCTAAAAATGTATTGTTAAATCCATATACACTGTATATAGACATATAAATGAAGACCTGTGTGCATGTGGAACAGTCTTCTCTGTTGATGTTAAAGCACAGCCATCTAGATGGCGCATGTATGCACTTTTACATTTTTTCGGCACTTGTACCTCGGTTCTCACTACGAAAGACACATGTATTGTGTGTGTGCATGTGTGTGTGTGTGTGTGTATGAAGCAGTCCACTCTGCTCACGTTCAACTGTAGCCACCGTAGTTGATGTGAATTCTACCAAGATGTAGAAGCTTATACAAGTGTGACTTGCACTTGATGAGATAGCACATGCATGCACTTGTATATTTTTTTGCTAATTGCATGCACATCACTTCTCATTCAACCCAAGCAGACAAACTCAGTTTTGCGTTACATGCATGTTGTACATTCACACAACAAGCTAGCATACGTTCGCCTGAGACAGGTTCCAACTGTCCCACTCAATCTGTGCCACAGCTGCACTCGACAACATGTCCATCTCGGACAAGATACGACCTGTCTGATGCCTCTGCAAGTTCACCAATATAGTAAAACTGCTAGGGAGTCTTGTCCTCATATTGGAAGACTACAACTAGAAGAAATGCAGATCAGAATCGTAGAATCTGAGGCCAGGGCGCAAGCCAGAGCATCCATAAAAAAGGACCGGGCACAAACTCCCTCACAGGTACTCTTCCCTTTACAAGACAATGATGATAAAGAGACATATTTTCTCTTCTTTGAAGGAACAGCAATCCAACACCGTTGAGAGCATATTGGCACCATTCTTAAATGGGGAAGCACAGCGGACTTACAGTATCATGACCTGTGGTTACCAATTATGACATATTAAAAGCCGATGTCCTTAAGCACCTATAGCTGCAACCATGGACCAGCAGGCAAGGCTATGCCACAAGTGGCGATTTAATCCAGGCAGGGAAACCCGGCAACAGTCCTATGAAATCTGGAGTATAATAATAATAATAATGATAATAATAATAATAATAATAATAATAATAATCAAGGCACTTAGAGAATATAAGAAAGAACGGCAGGGTATTCAGTATATAGCATTGTACAAACCAGATAAATAAATAAAGGATATTACGACAGTGAATTCAGAGAAAAAAAAAAGTCTAACAGACAACATAATTGATGGTCTCACGCACACATACAGGTTACATGAGTATCTTGGCAGAGAAGTAAACTGAGAGAAGGGTAATAAAGTCAAGTAGAGCTAAAAGCCTTCCTGAACAGATGAGTTTTGAGTTGTTTTTTAAATTCATGGAGTCAGCTGACCTGATTAATTTCGGTAGGTCATTCCAGAGTCTGGGCGCTATACAGCTGAAGGCCCTGTCACCCATGGAGTGTAGATTAGTGAGGGGCACAACATGATTGCCAGAATCAGAGGACCTTAGTGGGCGGACAGGCACATAGTGATGGAGAAAGTCACTGATGTAGTTTGGCGCAAGGTTATTTAAGGCTTTGTAGGTTATTAGTAGGATTTTATATTCGATTCTGTAAGACACAGGGAGCCAGTGAAGACGGAGCAGGATGGGTGTGATGTGCTCGCTGCTGCTGGTTTGAATAAGGACTCTGAGTTTTGAATAAGCTGGAGCTGTGATATAAGATTAGAAGGGGCACCTGCCAGTAGGGAATTACAATAATCGATGTGGGATGTGATAAAAGCATGGACAAGTTTCTCAGCATTAGAGAAGGAGAGGAAGGAGCGAACACGGGATATGTCACAGATGTGAAAGTAAGAAAGTTTCTTAATGTGATTTATGTGGGCGGAATAACAGAGGGAGGAATCAAAAATGACACCAAGATTTTTTACAATAGAGGCAGGTCTGATGAGATCACCGCCAAGATAGACTGGGAAGGAGCTCATTTTATTAAGTTGCATTTTAGTCCCAATTTGCAGGAGTTCAGTTTTATTGCAATTTAATTTTAAAGAGTTCTGCTCCATCCAGGTTTTAATTTCACTAAGGCAGGTTGTGAGCTGAGAAAGCTCTGATGAAGTTCCACTTTTAACATTAAAGTAGAGTTGAGTATCATCTGCATAAAAATGATAACCCAGTCCATAGTTACGGATAATATGGCCAAGGGGAAGCATATAAATACAGAAAAGCAGAAGACCGAGGACAGAGCCCTGAGGAACTCCTTGTGTGACTGGCGCTGAGCTGGATCTGCTCTTGCCAAGACTAACAAACTCTTGCCTATCAGTCAGATAGGACTTGAACCACTGGAGGGCAGTACCAGAGATACCCAGCATGTTCTGCATTCTGGACAATAGAATATCATGTCTGACAATGTCAAATGCTGCACTGAGGTCTAATAGAATTAATATGCTGGTTTGTCCAGAGTCTGCTGCCATAAGCAAATCATTGGTTACCTGTAGCAGAGCAGTTTTACAACTGTGCCTCGCCCTGAAACCAGACTGAAAGGGTTCCATCAAGTTATTAGAGGTTAAGTAATTGGTGAGTTGGGAAGCTATACCACGCTCAAGAACTTTTGACAGGAAAGGTAAGTGGGAAATAGGCCAGAAATTGTTAAGATTGTCAGCATCAAGACCAGACTTTTAACATTGGGGTTACAGAAGCAATTTTAAAAGTGAGCGGCACAGAGCTAGTGTCAAGGGATGAGTTTATTATTGTTGTAACAGTCGGGATTATGGCATGAAGACAAGATTTAAGTAGTGTGGTGGGAATGGGGTCCAGTGCACAAGCAGTCGGCCTCATCTTACAAAGCAGGTTATTAATAAACGCAGATATAACTGGTGAGAACTTAGAGAAGGAGCTGGATGGAGTGGGAAAACAGGGAGAGATATAAACAGATGATGTAGTTATGTTAGTTGAATTATTTAGATCTTTAATTTTGTTACGGAAAAAGTAGAGGAATTCCTCACAGACTTCAGTAGAAGAGGTAGTTTGGCCAGATGCGGGTTCAATATTAATAATCCCTGCCAGATTGTAGAACAGGTCACCAGCGACTTGTTAATTAATGCCCTGTCGGACTTCCTTGCCCAGCCAGTCCGTCGTCAGCCTTATAAGGATAAGGATGAATTGATTGAAATAATCAAACGGCATCAAGTAGCCCAACATGCTGAGTGCTCAGAACAGTCTGCTTGCCAAACTCGGATGGGATGCATGGTCCAGTCTGATCCCTTTCGTTGCGAAATCAAGCCTGCAATCAAGCCAAAGGAAAATGGACCCCGGTACCATGCTGCTACAAATGTGAAGAGCCCAGACACACGCTACCTCAATGCCTTTTGAACTCAGAGGCAATGAACTGCAGCTGGGCGAGAGAAGGAAGGTATTGTGCAGTGGCCAACCCCTTGTCTTGCCCTTGTACAGGAGTGGTGGTGGTTAATGTGTTTAAGGTGACAGCACTAATAGATACTGGCAGCAACATTTCCATTGTGGCACGCAGATATGTGTTACCGCAACAATGGCTTAAAGGAACAGCCAGTTGAACCTGCATACATGATGAAACTTGGTGGTATAGGTCTGCCACTTTCGTCGTCAGTTATGAGGGCAACAACCGAATGATGTGAGTGGTGGTCCTGTGAACAATCGCGCTGCACTGATCATGATGGAGACGACTTGCTGCCCAATTTGCCAAATGGCGTCAGAGGATTTAAACTTGAACTGAAATTTAAAGGGAGGAACTTTAAAGTTTAGACTACTATATCAGATACTTCTCCAAGGCCTCTTTTAATAGGGAAGAGAAATGCCCTCTTCCCATGTGTGTAACCACCTGCAGACCACCTCTTCCTGTAGTAGATAGAGGGAGGGGCTCTCTGCTGACAAGGCTGGTCAAGAAGCCAGTTTAGAGATTGAACTAGATTTTTCCAGTGAGGTAGGGGACAATCCCTTATTGGAGAGTCTGGGACAATTGGAGGGCTCGTCGCATCAGGCGCTCACACCTTCAACCTCCAGAAGACAGACAGCAGCTACAGGCCCTGGAGAAACAATGGCTGGAGTAAAGTGGGGTTCTGCAGTGGGCAGAGTTTGCTTTTCTACAATGGACTGTTAGCAGCCTAGACTTTCCATTTAAACAGGCACATGTCACAAACGATGCTTACTATATGGAGCAAGAGGGCCCAAATTTCAAAACACCTCACTTTTTGATTAAGGATGTCTTCTTATATTGGGTGATTTCTGATTGCATATGTCAGGGGTCCTCAAACTTTTTAAACAGCAGGCCAGTTCACGGTCCCTCAGACTGTTTGGGGGCCGGACTGTAATTTGAAAAAAAAAACATGAATGAATTCCCATACACACTGCACATATATTATCTGTAGTGCAAAAACATGAAAGAACAATACAATATTTAAAATGAAGAACAATTTTAACCAACATAAACTTTCCAGTATTTCAATGAGAAGGGTGGGCCTGCTTTTGGCTGATGAGATAGTCAATGTCCGGTTCCATGTTTGTCACTGCCAGTCGTAACAAGTGATGCAAGTGTGCATCAGTTAGTCTGGATCTGGTTTGACATTTCAGATGTTTAATTCGGAAAAAAGTCTGTTCACAGACATAGGTGCTGCCAAAGATGGTTGCCATTTTAAGTGCATGGTTCCTGAGGTTAAGATATGTTTCAGAGGGGAGAGACGCATAGAAATTTGTAAGGCTGCTTGACTTGAATGCATCTTTCAGAGAGTCACAACTCTGTAGTTCGGCCAGTTCCATTGGGTAAATCGGATCAACAATTTCAATGTCAACAGAAAATGGGTTCTGGAAAAGCTGTATGTCCTGTTCATGGAGATGAAGCTCTTTAAATCTCATCTGAAACTCCCTTTGCAGCATTTCCAGTGAATCCACACATTTTTTGTTTGGGAATGCAACTGTTGGTTTCTCAGCCAACAGCTTTTGAGTAATGGGGAGATTTTCCTCCTTCACTTGTTTAATGAGGAGGTCCAATTTTACTTCAAATGCTTTCATATGTGAATGCATATCACAGATGAGCTTCCCCTTTCCTTGATGTTGCACATTAAAACTGTTGAGTAGCTCTGTTACATCTGTCAGAAAGGCAAGGTGCCGTTTCCATTCTGCATCTTTAAGCTCTGATACTTTGTTTTTTGAAAGCAGAAAAGCAGAAGCCTGTGAAAGTAAGTCATAAAAATATTTCAAAACTCTCCCTTGACTCGGCCAACCGACTTCTGTGTGGTACAGAATATCTTCATAGGCAACATCCTGCTCACACAGAAATTCCTGAAACTGTCTGTTGTTTAATGCATGAGCCCTAATGATGTTAACACAGGACACCACAACTTTCATGATGGAGCCCCACTTCAGTGATTTACAACATAGCGCTTGTTGGTGGATGAGGCAGTGTATGGCTATTGGATGTAAATGGTTGTGTTTGTCCATCTCTTAGTTAATGTGTGCAACCATTCCTTTCATAGACCCCACCATGCTAGGAGCACCATCAGATGTCACACTGGCTAGTTTAGCCCAGTCCAGCTCCAAAGCATTCACAGTTTGGCAAACCTTTTCATAGATATCCTCTCCTGTTGTTGTTCCTTTGATGCTTTGCAGTACAGCAAGATCCTCTGTGACTTTGAAATGTTCATTTGTCCCACGAATGAAAATTAGACGTTGTTCAGAATCACGAACATCATTGCTTTCATTGAGTGCCAAAATAGCAACTTTTTTTGAGGAGTTTTGCAAAAGCTGATGCAAATTGTCCCCCATTTCTTCAATCCTTTGTGTAATTGTAGGTCCTGAAAGACTCACTGCACTAAATAAATTAGCCTTCTCTGGACACATCTCTTTGGCAACAGAAAGAAGGCATTCTTTAACAAATTCTCCCTCTACGAATGGTCTGCCAATGTGCGCAATTAGCTTGGCAACTTGAAAACTTGTTCGCAGTGATGAAATATTTAGCTGCTTCTGCTTCACAAAAGCATTTTGCTGAGATGTCGATCCATTTTTCAGTTTTAATATTTTGTCTTTTCTCACTTGTCCGACCAGACAATCATATTTGTCTTTATGTCGAGTTTCATAGTGTCAACGCAAATTGTATTCCTTGAACACATCCACTGACTCCTGGCGCACCAGACAAATAGCTCTCTCCTTGCACTGCATGAAAAAGTAATCGTATGTCCACTGTTCTTTGCATATCCTGCACTCTGAGTTAATTTTTCTTTTCTTTGACATTATTGTCTCCAAAAGGATATTACTTTTTTGGGGTGGGTGCGTCCTCGCCCATAGTTACTACCTGTCTGCATCAGCATAGTGAAGGTGGCTTGGCTTGGCGTGTCTTCGGCTCCAGCAGGTCATGTCACAGCATGCTAATGACACTGGCTTCCACAGCCACAGCAAGGGCCAGGTAAATGACCTTGGGGGGCTATATCCGGCCCTCAGGCCGTAGTTTGAGGATCCCTGGCATAGAGGAAGGGCTGATCGAGCAGTTGGTGGTCCTGAGTGGACATAGACAGACAGTTTTAAAAATTGCTCACACCAGTTTCATGAGGGTTGATCTTGGCACAGAGAAGACAAGGGATCATTTTTTTTCAAATGCTTTTATTGGCTGAATAAGGGGTGAAATTTGGAGCATTTTTGTAGAACCTGTTTTGACTCGCTAGGTCTCCCCTCTCACTAATGCCTATTTTTGAGGTCCCTATTGGGGTGGTTGGGCTGTATATTGCTGGCCTACTTCCCAAGAGTAAGAATGGTTATCAGTACACGCTCGTGTTAGTTGATTACGCAACAAGGCACCCCGAAGTGGCCTCTCTGCTGAAGGCCAACGCCCAAGCTGTTGCTAAGGTTTTATCAGAAACATTTACACATATTGGCATACGTTGTAAGATTTTTACTGACCAGGGTATGCCCTTCACTTCTCACATCATACAATTAAACAATTGAGTACCACTGTTTATCACTCAGAGATGAATTGGTCTGACTGAACAATTTGACCGGATTTTAAAACAGATGATTTGGCAAGTTGCCCATGACAATCCAACCTCTTGGGACACCATGTTGGCCTCCCCCTTGTTTGTTGTTTGGGAGTCCCTCCAGACATCCATCGGCTTGAATCCATTTGAACTGTTATTTGGCTGCCAATAACAAGGGGTGTTGGATATTTTTCAGGAGGAATGGACAAGATTCGTAATGCAACCCACGTGTGAGATTTGTCAATCGGGTTGTTTTGCTCATATTTCTAAATTTTCTTCTGTTGTGGGGGAGTATCAGCAATGCAAATAGGAGACACAAAAAGTAATTATAACAAAAAAAGCAAAATTCAAGAAATCAAAAAGGGCAATTGGGTGCTGGTTTTGATCCTGTCTGATCCACATACTGTAAATTTCAGGCGAAGTAGGTGGGTCCAGCAGTAGAGGAAGAACATATGTCTCCCATAAATTGTAAGGTCAGGATACCCAGCCAACGAAAGCCCATACAAATCTTGCATGTGAATTTTTTTAAGGAGATGCACGGACCCCAAAAGCTGTTGGTCACATCAGTGGCAGCCTCTCAGACTGAAGTTGCTATTGATGATAGTTTGATGGACACCCAGAAGGCTGAGTTGCTGTTGCTAATAGGCTATGCCCGGCCAGACGAAAATTGCGGAACTCGAGATCATAAAGGAAACCCAACATCAAAATACAGATGCACCCAAATTGTTTTCCAGGAGCAACAAGGAAGGTGATACGCAAGTACTGGATGGGTATTATATATATATATATATATATATATATATATATATATATATATATATATATATATATATATATATATATATATTGATTTTAGATGTTTGAATAAGCTCTCCAAGTTTGATGCCTACCCAATGCCATATATAGATGACTTGTTGGAGAAACTCAGGCAAGTCTTGTATATTTCCACCCTAGATCTCAAATACGGGTACTGGGAGATACCCCTAGAGGAGTCCAGTGGTGAGAAGATCTCATTTGCCACTCTGGATGGGTTGTTCAGATTCACCAGGCCTTTTGATCTCCATGGTGCACCGTTCACTTTTCAGCAGAAGAAGGATCAGATTTTACGACCCCATTCTGCATATGCTGAAGCGTATATTGATGATTTGGTCATTTTTAGCAATTATTGGAGGTCACATCTCGAACGCCTGCAAGAGACACTTGATAGCTTGAGGCTGGCTGGGTTGACAGCTAACCTTAAGATGTGTAAATTAGGTATGTTGGAGACACAGTATTTGGAGTACTCTATGGGGAACGGTTTGAATAAACCTCAGTTGGACGGGGTGGGTGAGGTGCTTGTGTATCCACATCCAGAAACGCAGATGCAGGTTTGAATTTTACTCTGACTCCCTGGTTATTACATACAAGTCATTCTGAATTTTGCACATAGAGCCACCCCTGTCACTGACCTGACCATGGGCAGAAACGAACTATGGTGTTGTCTGGACTGATGATTGTAAAAGAGCCTTCTCTGACTTAAATGTTGTTATTCCCCATTCTATGGAATCCAGACTTTTTTAAGGAATTTATTCTACAGATGGATGCAAGTACTTTCAGTTTGGGGGTGATGCTCTTTCAGTGTTTCAATGGGGAGGAACATCCTATCAATTTCTAAACAGGAAATTGCTCCATAGGGAGTTTAATTAGTCAGCAATTGACCAACAATGTTTGGCTAATAATTCTAGAATTCCTGAAGCCTATGAAAAAAGTCGTAATCCTGGGCCACATTAAATTCCTTTGCACATCTCCATCAGCGTCTTTTGTTTTGCAAATGTGTCAATCAGTAACAACTTGAATGAGATCAAATCTGTCTCTGCCTCTCTCATGCATTTCACACACACATTCATACTTGAAAACGTCACTATTTGAAAACGTTATGCCATTTGAACATGTGTTGTCAATTGAACATGTTTTTTTTCAGAAACGTTCTTGCCAGTACTCTGTGTTATGTTGCATGGTACTGAGAATGCAGACAGGCTTCTTTACAACAAATAGTTCTGAGCAGGCATCAACCAAACCACCAACTGTGGTCATCACTGCTCTTGTGAAAAAAAATAAAAGATAAACTCCATCAACTCAGAGAGGGAGAGGCAAGTTCATTGTACCCCATGAACGTCACTGACAGAATAAAACTGAATAATAAAAATAAGTGCTAACTTCTAAAAGTAGCTAAAATTTACACCAAGTGCTACAGACTCAAATCAAATGTATGCTTTAATTATATTATAGTAAGAAAAACAGCAGCTCACTACTAAAAAAGAGGAGCATTCAGGCTTGAACCTGCAACCTTTTGATTATAAGACAGCAGTTCTTACCTCTGTACCATCCAAGAAGACATCAACTTTCTGTCAATTGACATTTGAGCTTGGGTTTTCACCTCATTGACAGCAACATGTAACTTGAAGGATTTTTTTTCTTTGGTTATATTCTTGAATAAAAGCAGACATGTTTATCTGATATTTGGACTAAAGTCTTCACACATTATACATTTCGCATCATTATTAGTATAACATGGAAAAAGTTTCTGTTTTAGTTATGTGTTCTGCATTTCCTTCATCACATTTCCTGTCATCCTACATTTACTGAGATCATTGTAGACACTGAACACACATGAAATGTATGTATTCCAAATAACAATACATTATTTACCTTGTACAACTCCAGGCACCTCACACTCAGATAAAGAGACTTTAGAACTTCAGCCGTGAGTGTGGGGTATTGGATAGCAGGCTGCTTGCTGCTTGTTCTGATCGACACATTTGCAAAACAAAAGATGCTGATGGAGAGGTGTGAAGGAATTTAAAGTGGCCCGGGATTATGACTTTTTTCGTAGGCTTCAGGGATTCTAGTGTTAAGTGGGTGGTGGATACCCTCCACTACTGCTTATTGGGTCAGCGGTTTACCTGGTGACTGATCACGCTCTGCTCCAGTGGCTCTACAGACAGAAGGATACAAATAGCTGGCTCACTTGGTGGTTTATTAGCTTGCAGCCATTTGCTTTCGGATGTTCACCATCATTCTGGTGCTACGCACATCAATGATGACGTTCTTTTGCGTCTGGCCGAGCCTGGCTTACACAGTCATTTTGTTCACACCAATGGGAACAAAGCTGAGGGGGTGATGTGAGAATTTTGAGATCTTTTGAGACCCTCCCCAACAGTGTTGCACGATGAAACGTGTTTGACGCGACTGTCGAGGGTTGCTTGTCCGTCACCGAGGCAACCGCAGGTTTGCGGCATCATTGAGGCAACGGCAAATTCACAGCCTGCCCGCATAACATGTCTGTCACCTGCTACTACCGAGCTGCGTGATCTGAATGTTGCGCTGCACGTCGATCATTTAAAAGCCTGTACAGCAGCAGCTGCTGCTACCGTGCTGCATATTTTGCATGTCGTGCTGTGCGACGATCATTTAAAAGCCTGTACAGCAGCAGTCCTCTTGTCTCACTTCCTTGTCTGACATTAAAGTGTCTCTGAGAAATTGTTTGTAAGTAGGGCATGACGTGCAAGTAGTCTTGCAGGACTTCAAGGTGTTTTCCCGAGATGATCACGTCTCAACCTAAAATTTTTTTATATAATATATATATATCTATATATATACACCTAGAGGGCTTGAAAACACTGCGGGAAGCTCTGCCTCATCCTGCGCTCAACTGAGATCAGGTCATCCCTCCACTTCCACGGAGAGCGGTCCTCCACCACAAGTGAGCACACAGGCTCAACATGATGCACTGTTTGGTGACCGATCTTCCTTTTCCAGGTCCCCTGTTTGTTCTGGGGTGAAGCAACAGTCTAGGTCTGTCTATGACATAAAGAATGCCTCTGTGCTGTTTGCACCCCTTTTTACTTGAGGGTCATCATTGCCAGTGCCTGAGGTGGGGCGGTCTGGGTGCTGGCCACAGACAAGCCGGCCCCTTATACGCGCTTTAGCCATTATCATACGATCGGTCAGTCCACCTATGTCTCCTGTCGGACTTCTGGCTACTCATTTCCCCTTCCTCACATCCAGGAACAATTCGCTCGAGATTCCATTATTATATATTGTACAGGAACCACCTGTACTGCCACATCCATATGGCTGGAGAGTCCCACTCGGAGTATCTTCATGCACTCCTGCATCAACTTCAGTGGTGTCCCAGCTGTCCTCTCCAACCTCTCCACTGCTTGCTTTAACGGCCCGATTGCCTGCAACAGAGACTGTATGGGCTGGAGAACTTTCTCCCGCTCCCGTACGGATGACAACAGGTCAGTTAATGCAGCTGGCAGTGGACTCAGATGTTGCTTGTTCTTACCTGCTGGCTGAGAGTCATTGTGCCTGCACAGCTCCTGCGGAGGCTTTGTCGGGTCCTCTTTGGGCTCATGATACACGTTTGTTGGCTCCACCTACAACCAATCATCGGCAGAGTCCTTTTCCTTTCTTTCCTCTTCCTTCGCTTCCACTCCTCTTCAGAGGTGGCTCCTTTTATTCAGCACTTGGGAGTGCTCCAGGTGGTTCATCAGGATTACCTGAAATCATTCCCAGCTGTGGTGAAAATCCATTGAATGGCTCTGCAGCTCCCCCTGGTGGCCCCCTCGGAACCTAATAGGGCTGCACCAAACTCCAGCTCCCAGCATGTCCTGTGGGAATCCGTGGTGCCACAGCCCCCCAGGAAGGCTGCCATCTATTGTCCTAGGAGAGGTATTGCCTCAGCGATGCTCTCTCCCCGGTCCTTCCATTCCATTGGAGTCCAAGCAGACTCTATCTATCTATCTATCTATCTATCTAGATAGATAGATAGATAGATAGATAGATAGATAGATAGATAGATAGATAGATAGATAGATAGATAGATAGATAGATAGATAGATAGATAGATAGATAGATAGATAGATAGATAGATAGAATATGCATATACAGTGCCCAACATAGCTCTGCATCACCAGAAATGTTTAGAGAATGAATGTCTGAAGCAGCAAAAACAAAGGTGTAAATCCTTTAAGCTTTAAGACCTTTAAGCTTCCACTCCCAAATGTAATCGATGATAAGATGGCTCAAAGAGAAAGAGTGATGAGCACACAAACTGCTTAGGAGCACCATCTGATAAGAGCGGAGAACGAAGTGAGAGAGTGACAGGCTCACAACCACCCTATCAACGCTGATCCATAACCCACCAGCCTCCAGAAAGGCGTAATGCAGCAGCTCCCACAATTTATGACAGTACAGATTAATTTAACAGCATTTTTTACAGACCACGGGAATTTCACAGGTGAATGCACATTTCACGCTTTATAGGATTTCTGTGATATCTGAAGAATAAAACTGCCTTATCAGGTCGTTGCTTATTTGTGTAGATAAATATGATATCTCACTCAGTTCTACTACTATATGTGCTCTTATCTGTCTGACTGTTCTAAAATGAAAAGGAATAATAAATTGCACCACCTATACAGATGGTGTGAAAACATAGAGATCAAGCTACTAAATCACTAAATATCAGAGTAAAATCTTTCTGTAAATGGTAACAACAAGTCTATGTTCGAAAATAAGAGAAGGAGGATCTTTAATCACGTCACTGTGATTTAGTGGCCTGACGCGTACAGACATTTTAATAATGTGGAGAGTGGCAGACACTGTTAAAGATTTTTTTTCTTTTATTTTGGTGACCATTATCTAAACTTGTGCACATATGTGAACAAGTCACAGTGCTGCCAGAAAACTATACATATACTAGAAGAGAAATTGAATGAAATTTTTCTGTTGCAAGTTTCTTTGTTTTAGGAAAAGTAGTCCTCTCTCAAAAGCGATCTATTTTAGCATCTTCATCCACCATATTGCATCTTATGTGAATTTTACACTGCAATATAGGAATTGAAACAGTTAAGTAGGAGTCTCCATCTGAATTAGCATGTTGTTTTCAGTGTGTGTGTGTTTCAAAGGTTTAAGATTACACAAGAAGCGGTACATGGTGTCTGAAATTAAAAGTAACACTGGCTGTGGTTGCTGGAAGTATGGCAGGTTTTTCGCTCTCGAGCCATTTCCCTCAACCTTTAGTCAAACTCTGCTGGTAGAGGACAATGACTGACTTAGAGGAGTAAAAGGGAGATCGTCCATTCAGACACATAAGTTATGGCCTAGGAGGTGGATTATATTTTCAAATTGCTTTCCTTTGTTGAAAATGTTGGAATTGAGATAAGTATTAAGAAAATGTCAAGCATGTTTTATACCCTACACGATGCTCAAATGGGGTCATCTTTACTCATGACGATAGAGCCCAAGAAAGAGAGAAGATATGAAAAGATTTGTAAGATGCCATATTATTTTATAAAAAAATAGAAGAGCAGACAAATTTACCAGCATATGAACTTTGCCACAAGGGTAGATTAGATGCTAGATGTTTTTCACACAGACACTAAAGATTCTCACAAGGCTGTTCCCTGCCAACCATTTGGGATTCTCAGACTGCCATGCAGCTCCCAGCATACAGGTCACTACTAAAATGATCCAGGCCAGTATAAAGAACCATCAGGAGCCAACTCAGCACTGCAGGACTGCTTTGAGTGTTAAGACTGAAATATGTTCAGGGAGACAGCCGCCTATGACCAGCATATTATTTTAGAGGGTACATAGGAAAGTGCATTGAAGAATAAGCCCTCATTATATGCTTCAACCAGAAACCACGTCTGACAGCTGAGGTCCGTGTTCTCCTGAGAGCAAGAGATGCCGCCTTCAGATCAGGAGACGAAGGAACTCTCAGGTCAGCACGGGCTAAACTTTTCAAGACCATCAAGAAAGTTAAATGTAGATATGCACAGAAGATCAACAACACTTTCTTTGACTTGAAAGTTCCTAGCCACATGTAGCAGGGTATCCTGGCCGTAACGGAATATAAAATCTCACCACAGGCCAAGAGCACTGATACTTCCCTTTCTTACATGCTTAATAACTTCTACAAACTTTTTTTAACATCCCAGTTGTGTGTATATTAGATTAACTGAAGATTTTATATTGGCCCCCTTGAATGTGAACATTGGTGTGGAGCTGTGTGATGGACCACTGAAAGCCAGTTCCTGATTTATTAGATTAGGTTAGATTAGATTAAATTAGATTAGATTAGATTAGTTTTAAGGGGAAATTTAGATGCATCACCTGAGGAAATGTATTCACACAGTTGCTGGGATGGGTTCTGGCTCTTTGTGACTCTAAATACCAGACATCTTCATAAAGAAAAAAAATCTCTGATATTTTGATATAGCAAGGCACTCAGAACAGGTACAAACCAACAAGGGCTGCAGATTATGTTGAAGTGTTAAAATTAAGCAAATGGAGAAGGAGACCTAACAATAGAATAGCCCATGACAAGACACCAAGACAGATAAAGCAGTGAGGAATGCCAAAGATATGATTTGTACCCAGCTAATGGGAAAAGTACCAGAAGCGCAAGAAAACAGGGCTACAGTACAATCAAATGTCACAGAAAATTAGAGCAAAAGAGCCTGAAAATGACTTAGATGGACGTCTCACTCACAAGAACATAACACTCATGCAGTGTTTGAGCCATCATGGTGTAAAATAGACTAATGCGCTTTACATTTCTTCTACAATATACTGTATTTAAGTAGATACATATGAAATTATTGAAAATCAGACTATAAAGAGTCATTCATACAAAGACTGATTTCTCAAGCATAAGGACACACTTTGCTCAACTCAATCTCTTTAATATGTACGCTATAAAGTATTAGAGCATGCTTTGAATCTTCCAGCGAGCCCTTTGATTGTTGAAGAAGCAGATGACTGGTGTTGACAAATGCCATGCATTGTAGATGATACTAATGCAACAGTCAAGTCTACCAAGCTCTTTTCATTTCAGTCTTAATCTTCACTTGTTTATTATATTTTAGGATGGTTGTGTTATGGCTTTTGCCTCCTCCTTTTGAGATAAAAAACACAACACCAGGTTTTTGTGTAGTCCTCTGGAAGGAGTGTATAGATGTTGACAGCAAAGTGCTGTTAAGATGTCACCTGTGAGAGGAACAGAAGGTAGGTGTCTATAGAAACAGGTGGGGATGGCAAGGAGAAACTTCTTTTCAAGTCTTGTGGTAGGCGAGTGCAGTACAAAATCCACAAACTGCAAGCCACCTTATTTGTGTAAAGGTGTATACACCGATCTTCCGCAACATTAAAACTACCTGCTTAATATTGTTTAGGTTCCCCTCATGCCACCAAAACTGCTCTGACCAATTGAGGTATGGACTCCACAAGACTTCTGAAGGTGTCCTATGGTATCTCACACCATGACATTAGCAGCACATCGTTTAAGCCCTGTAAGCTGTAAGGTGGGCCCTCCATAAATCAGATTTGTTTTTCCAGCACGTCCCACAGATTGAGATCTAGGGAATTTGTAGGCCAAGTCAACACCTTAAACTCTGTCATGTACCTCAGACCATTCCTGGACTATTTTTATAGTGTGGCAGCACACATTATCCTGCTGAGAAGCCACTACCATCAGAGAAAGTAGTTGCTATGAAGTGGTGTATGTGGTTCTCAATGATCTGTAAGCAGGTATTACATGTGAAAATAACATCCACATGAATACCAGGAACCAAGGTTTCCTAACAAAACATTGCACAGAGCATCACGCTGCCACTGCCAGCTTACCTTCTTCCCACAGAGCATCATGCTACCATCTCGTCCTCAGGTCAATGACACACACGCACCTTGCTGTCCACATTATCTAAAGATAGACATGATTCATTGGACCAGGGCACCTTCTTCCATTTCCCCATGATTCAGTTCTGATGCTCACGTACCCATTATAGTCTCTTTTTGAAGTGGACAGTGGTCATTAAAAGTAATCTGACTGGTCTGAGGCTAGGCAGGAAACTGTGATGCACTCTGTGTTCTGACACCATTTACTCATGGCCAGCATTAGGTCTGGGCATCCATGACCCTGTCGCCAGTTCACTGGTTTTCCCTCCTTGAACCAGTTGTGGTAGGTATTAACCACTTCATAATGGGAACGCCCCACGAGAACTGACCATTTGGAGATGCTCTGACCCAAATGTCTAGCCATCACAAAGTGGCCCTCAGATCCTTATGCTTGCCCATTTTTCTTGCTTCCAACAAATCACACACACGCACACACACACTCACACAATGGTCTGCAGACACAACAGAATGACAAAAAGGAAGAATATTTAAAAGAAAGAAAATGTCTGACATAATCACAGTGAGGCATTATGAAATCATATTGCTGTTGGTATAAAGGAGCCCCAGTAGTGTTTCCTGACATTCAGTTTTGTTTTCATTTTCTTTTTTGCTACTATTTCTAGGTGGTCTGGAGTGTGCCCCATAACTAAGCTTGGCTTTTTAATTAGCTTGTTGATTGGGTGGGCCTCACTTGAAGAGATGTTACCAGCCCAGCACACCACAGTGTAGAAAATCACATCAGCCAGCACAGTGTAGAAGGTGTGAAAGATGTCACTTTCCCGTTTGTCACTGATGTGGACCCTCTGATGCCCTGGTTAACTGCATTTCCTCCTTGAACCCAGGTTACAAAAACAATGGTGGTTCCAAAATTGTGCTTTCATTCTAATGAAACAATATCTAAATAATAAATAAAGTGGGGTGCTTCTTCAATAAACACAGCAAATAAATAATCCATGATAAAAACAGAGCTTGTGTAGGTTAAAATCCCAATAAATAAATATTCAAAAAACAGGTAAAATCAATGGTTAAAACATAGTCAGGAGGTGAAGTGCAAATCCACAAATCTTGTCTCCGCTGCTCACCCAGAGTCTGCTCAGCAGCAGAGATGCACTCCAACAAATGAGGTCAACCCTTGGCTGGCTCATTTTCTCACTGCCATGCCTCAGTGTCCATGGAGACCTTTCAGAGCTATCAGCCACTCAATCTCCCTGAGTACTCAACAGGAGTGACCTTACCACCCAGGATACCACCGCTCTACATGGGGCTTCTTCACCGACAACCATGCCTCCTCTCCTCTGCACCAACTCTGCCATGATCCTAATTCACTTTCTTCAATCATCATATTCTTCTTGATATTACCTCTAGAATTCTCTTTTTTTCTTTCTTTCATTTGATTTTTTTTCCCAGTTCTTCCCCTTTCTCCGTTTATACCTTGAGGACACAGATGCTCCACTGAAGGACCCATGGAATGTCAATGGAGAACAGCTGTGCTGACTGCATATTCATGTAACAAGCAATCAGCTCATCTCCCCATTGAACACCCCGTGCCAGCATTACATTGCAGCGGGGCACTTTCACACACACAGGCCTGAGCTGCTGGACTATTTGTAAACTAAAAACACACACTGCTACTGACAATTTTATGTGCTTCATCACAGACCTCCAAATACTTGTGACCTGGCATACAGGTTATTTGGGGCAGCTAAATTCAATAACCAGTTCTTTGGTTTCACTGATGTTCATTTGCATACAATTCTTTCTGCACCAAGAAACAAAGTTCTCCGCCTGAAATACTCTGTCTTATCCTCCTGATCGATACATCACATAAGTGCAGAATTACCTGAGAATTTTTGAAAATGACGAGACATGGTGATAAATTTATAGTCAGAATTCAGAGAGGGGACTTTAGGGCTAAAACCCAGGGATAATGGAAAAATCCCTTATTGTAAAGGCTCTGTTAAGCTAGTTTTATTCCTTTAGTTACTGTCAACAGACTGATTCACTATTACATGTTGCACCTCAACTGAAGGCATCCAGATGATAAGACAACTCCACGAAAGCTTGTGAAAGATCATAAGAAGGAATAATATCTCTGCAGGAAGTGTAGTCTGAGATATCTCTACATGACTGTTGAGAAGAAGTCAATGTCAAATTATGTGAGATGATGGAACATCTTGGCATTCCAGAGAGTAACAATGTCAGAAGGATCCCTGCTTCATCCAGATAAGTGTGCTTTTCCCACTAGATGGTATTACAGGACCCCAGGGAGAAGCAGCCAGGAACTTTCATGGATAGACCACACATTAACATAAATCTTGGATCCACAAAAGGGCCGTGTTGTATGGATTGGGATTCTTTACTGTGAACTGCCACTAAAATTCAGTCAAATATTAATCCGACTCCAAAGTATTACCTGGTGGTATAAACAGTCACTTCTCGATATTTAACTACCCACAGGCTGTAAGATAAAACAGAATACATTTGATCATTTGTTATGATATTAACAGGGCCATGCAGATTGATAGATCTTTATTTCTATGCGTGCACATTGAATCTTGAAAGCCCCTCTTTTACTTCTTTATTGAATGTGGCATTGTACAACCAAAACCCTTTAAGTGAAACTAAAAGAAAAGGAAGAAATGTTCATGAGTATTTAGGACCAAGGCTGTCCAGGTTTAATGGCACAGTAATAACAATCTTAATTTTGTTATATACTTAAGTAGGAAACATGAGTCCATGATAGATAAACAGATACTGTATAAAAAAAAATTGTATGACAATGTGGTGCCCGGCGGGTGTCCATGCCCGGCCGGGACGCCCAGGAGGAGTGGAGGAGGGCTTGTGCCTCCTCCAGGACACGAGGGGGCGTCCTCCCTGGTGGCTTTGGGGACCACGGGTACGGAGCTTGGAAGCTCAACCCTGTAGGGTCCCGTGGTCACCACCAGGGGGCGCCCCAATGCCTTGGGAGTATTGGCCCTCAGTGCTTCCGCCACACCGGGAAGTACTGGGGGGAAGAGACTTGAGGACACCCGGTGGACTTCCGGCTTCACCATGGGTGCTTCCGCCACACAGGGGTGTGGCTACGGAGACCCTGAGGATGCACCTGGAGCCCATCCCGGGCATATAAAAGGGGCCGCCTCCCTCCAGTCAGAGAGCAAGAGTCGGGAGATGGAAGACAAAGCTTGGCGGAGAGGAGTGGAGGCGGACCAAAAGACTGAGAAAGGCATTGTATTGTGGCCAGGACTTAAAGTGGTGATTGGTGCTTCGGCACTGGGTTGTGCTCACTATTGCTGCAAATATTGTAAATAAACGTGTGTTGGGTGAAACTATGATGTCTACCTGTCTGTGTCCGGGCTGTTCCCCACAACAGATAGATAGATACATACAGTAGACAGAGACAGACAGACAGACAGACAGACAGACAGACAGACAGACAGACAGACAGACAGACAGACAGACAGATAGATAGATAGATAGATAGATAGATAGATAGATAGATAGATAGATAGATAGATAGATAGATAGATAGATAGATAGATAGATAGATAGATAGATAGATAGAAATAGAATTGTTGTAAATGATAGATATCTACTTGAGTGATGACTCTGGAGTTGAACTGGTTAAAACACTTCACTAGTAAGAGAAAGAGGGTGGCAAAACTGAAATGGGGAAAGTGCCCATAGGTCAAAGGGACTGCTTGTTTTATTTATTCAGTGGGCAAGTGAACAAGCCATCCACAGGACAGACAGGGCTTCAAGTGCACATGCAGTCAAGTCTACTGAGGCTTTTTGCTTACACATTTGGTATTTTGTGATCTCACTTTTATACATGCCTCCCTTTTATTTTTTGTATGGTTCAAGTCTTTTTCTTTCATTACTTTGATCTTGTTCAGTTTAAGCTGATGTGGATGGACACTACAATGGTCAAAATAGATACAGAGAAAGAAGTACACATGCAATGTATTGTGTGATAAATAGATTGTATCAGTTTTCTTGAATCTTGAATTTGCATATTCAAAATTATTCAAAATTCGCTTCCCGGGTCCTCCCTGTGTGGAGTTTGCATGTTCTCCCTGTGTCTGCCTGGGTTTCCTCCGGGTACTCCGGTTTCCTCCCACAGTCCAAAGACATGCTGGTTAGGTGCATTGGCGATCCTAAATTGTCCCTAGTGTGTGTGCGTACCCTGCACTGGATTGCTGCCCTGCCCAGGGTTTGTTTCCTGCCTTGCACCCTATGTTGGCTGGGATTGCAGACCCCCGTGACCCTGTAGTTACGATGTAGCAGGTTGGATAATGGATGGATGATTTCTAATCGTAAAATTTGAGCAGAAGCCCAGAACGTCAATGATTTTTAGATATTATGGGCTGATGTCTGTTAATATGACTGTAAAATGTAATGCAATTGTTAATAAAGGTTTAATCTAAATTCAGATAGATAGATAGATAGATAGATAGATAGATAGATAGATAGATAGATAGATAGATAGATAGATAGATAGATAGATAGATAGATAGATAGATAGATAGATAGATAGATAGATAGATAGATAGATAGATAGATAGATAGATAGATAGATAGATAGATAGATAGATAGATTAAAGTCTTTTTGTGCGAGGTATGGTATAAGCTGAAACATTGGCAGTATGAGTGCACCCTTAATGTGTCCAAGATGTGAACTGCATTTCTGCTTTTTTCTGCTGCAGTCTCATCATGTGAAAATTTTAAGTTTATGTGCTTGCTCACTGCGGTGTAATACTTTGACTGTTGTCTGCCCCCCTGCCTTGGTACCTTACAATAAAACTCATTCCTTCTGTTTAAACGTATGACACCTTTCCCTGACTATATAAAAAAATGATGAAGAAATACAAGTCTGTACAGCCTTGCATAAATAATGAAACAGAGCTGCAGGGCATGTCTGGGTGCACAAGTTGTGTCTCTGCTAGGTCTCAGATGTATCCATTTTCAGGAAATGCATCACCAGCATTTTCCCTTAAATCTTCATTTCAATCCTCATATCTACTAAAGATTTACTCAACTGATTCTTTTCCATGCCCATTTTCTCAGGTACTCTTGGCTTGTAGCTGATTCTGGGTAACACTTTCTATAACACATATTTAGACAGGATCCAGCCATGGAAACTTAGTGACATTTGCCTGAGCTCATCATGCTCTTATTAGCTTTGTTGGGTTTTCAACCCCGATTTGGCTCCCTCATTAAATTGGATGTCTCCTCCTGATAATTCAGTCCGGTTATTCAGATTATATAGTACATTTACAAATTAGAGTGTTTTGTGCATTTTGAAATAACATCTGCTCATCTATTCATTTTCTAACCCACTTATCCAGTTCATTGTCATGAAGAGCCTGTGCCTGGTTATATTAAGTAACATTCAGTGAAACACAAAACAGTTTGTGATATAAACATAAAAAATATCTCCAGACATTATTATTATTGTTTGAACTGGGTAATTATGCCTTCCAATTGTAATAATACAATTAAATGTCAATGTAAGGTGTGCCAAGCTAAGCCTGTCCATTTAGGGTTCATGTATTGCTAACCCTAACACTTCATAATGTCTGCTTAGAATATACTGGTTTAAATGGTGAACTCCGTGAACATAATGTAGACTCGCTTATCAAACCCAAATATGCACTCTGGCTTGCTAAGCAGGATCTTTCACTCCTGCAGTCTGTCGATGTGGTGGTCACTGCTTACATGAAGATGAAATGTACAAGGAAGCTGAAATCATGTCTATGCACATGCTGCTCACTGCTCAGCATGTTGGCACACACAGGAAGGCATTTGTGTTTTGTCTCCTGATCTTGACTGCACTTGGTGACAAAAGACTGGGGGAGGGGGCACGGCTTTGTTGTTTTATTCTTTTGCTTTCTTCGTACATAGCGTGCTCGAGCTGGCAGAGGGGGGATGCTTCAGGGAACATGGTGTAAATGAACTTCCAGGAATGACACAGTGAAGCAATGAGGCGTGGACAGAGAATACACGCTGCACATCATCAGATAGAGATGCCAGTCGAAATAGCTTCATTGAAGTGTCAGCACTCATCCATCAATCAATCATCCGCAAGAAACAATAACGACACTGCAATGGGGCGGCTTTTATGGGGCTTACTCATGGGTATCAAGAACAGCACTTAAATGTAGTTCTGACACACACATAAAGCAAGGTGCAGAGATTATTTTTCATGAGTTGAGCAGTGAAAAGTGCCTGGCAAAGTCGCACTTGGGTGCAGGCCTGATGTGTGGCGTCCTTCTCTGAGTGGAATATGAAACTACTGCATTAACAGCTTACATCTACTTTAAGAGCAGACTCTGCATTGCTCTTGGGCTTTGATGTTTCAACATGGCCTGTTATTCAGATCTTTAAAGGACTCTCCTAAATGGTCAAATGTTTGCTGCTTTTGAAGTGGTAAATAGTACAACCATGTCTAGCCACATATTTGTAGTGTTGGGCTTGTTCTTGGTCTGTCTTTTACCAGACAAAACAGATGCAAGACAAGGCTCACACCATTGAAATGCCTTGCTGGGATAAGCCCACTCAACTGAGAAAAATGCCAAATGGACGTTAGAACCACACTGAATATGAGGCTGCTTAGCCAGGCATTCATACTCTTCCCTACTCCTCATAAATATCACAAATAAACTAAAAAAGAGGCAAAATATTAGCAACTGCTTTGAAATGTCTCTTGTTTTCATTCAACCTTTATGTAATATAGTGCCTTGTACAGTGTTTTTCTATGTGTGTCTGCATGTTGTGCTCCTTGTTCTAGCTGCAGTCATTACGTTTCAATAGACACATTGCTACTGTACTGTATGTTGCTAATTTGGTTCATTTACCCTTGTGGATCTTAAGAGGTTGACTACCCAGGCATGAAATGGAATTTAGAGCTTGAGGCAGAAGATTCAAATGCAGCTGGATGTGGATTTGGACATCTGGTGCGAGTGTGTAATGGATGGTGAGGTTCAGTCCTTAAAATCTCTAGAGAGTGAACATCACCTTTTAAGATGCCAGGACCAAATCAGTGTCCTGTAGCATATAAACATCATGCTGCTCTGGAAAGGACTGTAAATTTTACCATTTCTATATAATGAGATTGCGTTGTCTGACATTGCCTCTGTTCACGATGGACATCCATTAATCACAGTGCATAGAACACAATATCATCTTGTCCGACTGGACGTTGGTGATACATAGTAGTACACATCATATAAGAGAACTGAAGCAAGACTCCCACCTTCCACCACTCAGAGGGCTGATGTATTTCTTATACAGATTCACATTTTGGCACCTGATTGCTCACAATTCAGTAATTTACAGAAACCTTTCCAAGAGCACCACAGAAAAAATAATACCTCATTGTTATAGTTTTTCTTATTCTTTGAAATGAGACAATGGTGTTTCACAGCATATAGTTAAAATGATTTCACCCGATACTGCAGGGCTGTTGATTTGCATGGAACTCTCCTTTAACAAATAATTTAATTAGCATCCTACGACTCTCTTGCCTCTTTGTCGTTTGGTTTGCAATACTGCCCCCATGTGGCAACCCATGATGATATGGATAACTGAAACTGCAAATGTTCACAAACAATGCTGCATCTCAAATAAACAGGCTCAAAAAGAGCTTGAAATTGAAAGGTTTAATGTATAAAAATAAACACACAAATTTTACTTTAAATTATATGTTTTCATAATAAACTAAAATGTTAAAGTTTGTTCATTCCTGGTCTAACCCCGTTTGTCAGGTTCATAGTTTCTGGCAGCAGGGGCCTTATCTACAGCACTGGGCACTTTCTAAGCAAAAATTCACATCCTCAAAAAGCGAATAAGCCAATAAAGAGAAAATTAAATATTTATAATGGAAATTTTAACATCTAAAAACTGAGGCCTGCAAAGGTTTTGTCACTTCATGTGATTCAGCCACACATTTATAATTATGGCAGCAGAGATACAAATATAATTAAAAACACATACAAGTATTAAATATAAAAATATATAATACTGCAGTCCAGTAATATGACACAACCTTTTCTTTTTTTATCTTGACTATTATTTTATGCCTGTGTTGCTTCAACCATAGCATGCTGCCTCCTGCTGTCAATAGATAGCATAACATGTCTGATCAAAACATTCTTCTAAATGAACAGATGAACCTCAGTCTATCCAAACTGCTGTCCTCACTCTCTAGTTACTGGCTTGTCCCCAAAATATCACATTGGGTATAAATTTGTATTTGAAAAAATGTAACTTTTCTTAGCTAAAAAATTAAAATGGAGTATAACGTTCTCAGCTCTGGATTATACTATCTATCTATCTATCTATCTATCTATCTATCTATCTATCTATCTATCTATCTATCTATCTATCTATCTATCTATCTATCTGTCTATCTATCTGTCTATCTATCTATACAGACCCAAGCGCGATTCCATCAGTTTTAGGTGTAAGGGGGCAGAGGGTGTCAGTCCATTTCAGGATCCACTTATGTACTGTCACACGTATGCACCTAGGGGACAGCTTAGGGCTCAGGTGATGGTAATAACCAGGGGTTGGTGCAGTGGTCTAATGCCTTCTCTCTTCTTCCTTCTGTAGAGTGGAAGCCTAACTGCCACTCCAGTGCTGTCGTCACTTCCGTTGTCCACACTCCTGGATCCTCCCATTCATGTCCAAAGACCAGTATAATCAAGTTGGCTGCCAGGCTACTTTAATTCTGTCTTGGACTCAGGTCAGAAAAAATGTCTCCACATTTTGATTGCATGCTGTCAAGTAATATATGAGGTTCACCAAGGGTGGTGCTCCCCAACTCTTTAATTTTGTTCTGTCTTCTTTTTACAGTACACACTTAATAACAAGGGACAGTTTCAAACCAAACATGCTTATAATAAAGGATATGAGATGAAAATGAGTTAATAACTCATATGGACACTGGGGCAAAGTTCAAACACACAACCACCAAGCATGGGATTCAAAGTCAGGATGCTGGATATGTGAAGCAATGGTGCTCACCACCACCAGCATATTGTGTTGTCTATCCAATTAAAAATATGCCATCTATTCCTTATGTGTATCTCACTTTGTCCAGGTCACATTGCCAGTGTAAAAAGGACTGTTTTGCTCTCCAACATTATTGATTTCTCAGGCCAAATGACTCAAAACTGCACGTTTGGATTTTGAATCAGTTTTGCAATTAGAAACCAATTCTGGCTGTTAAAGGAACAATTCAATTAAGAACACGCCTTGTCTTCAAACTTGCCATATAAATTGTCAAAGGTTTCCTCCTATTTCAGCTTAAGAGAAATTATTTTTGAAATTCTTAGGCTTTAGCAGTTTAGTACTAGGTGGAAGAATAGATACAGAGCATATGAAGGCAAATGTGAATGGAACTAATGGTGTTTCAGAGCATAAAGATAATTAACATATTTTAATAATTGTAATGACTTATATTTAAAAACCCATTAAAAAAGCTTTATACGTTTCCATTGTCCAGGTATGGTTCTACTCAGGTATCAGGAATGTCTCATTCAGAACTCAATTCACATTTTCAAAATATCCAAAGCCAAAACAAAACTCACAGGATATGCAACACTCTGAACCAAAATTTTACTTGAACTTGTCCAAATATGCAGTGTTTAAAGAGATGGGCTACTAAATATTTTTATATAATTTTTTTTTGAATACTTTTTGATAACTTTGCCCAAAATTCATCCATTGTCTAACTCTTGTATCTGCTTTCAAGGTTTTGATAGGATCAAAGGCTGCCCAGGCCTCAAAGGGCACAAGGCCACTGCAAGGCACACTTGACAATGACTGTTCTTAAAGTTAGAGCCAACATCATCAGGAACTTGTTTGAGGGGCTGATCTGTGGGTAGTTCATGGGGTAACGGCTCAGCGATGCATTTGAGGTCAGGCAAGAATGCCTCCTGTCACCATTTCTCTTCCTTCTCATGATTGACTGGATTATGAAGATGCCCACAGTGCAGAAGAAGAACAGAATCCAGTGGACACCTAGGACACAACTGGGTGACTTTGACTTTGAAGATGACCTGGTGCTTCTGTCCCACATGATATAACAGATGCAGGAAAAGACCAGTGCCCTGGCAGCCACCTCTGCACAGTTCAGCCTTAAAATTTACAAGAGCACGACCAAGATCCTCAAGGCCAACAATAATAATGCAGAGCCAGAAACTGTGGGGGGTGAAGTGATAGAAGAAATTTAACCTTTCACCAACCTGGGCAGTGTTTTTCAAACACAGAGAGGTACAGACATTGATATAAAGGCAAAGGCTATCGTAGCCTTTGACAACAAAAAAACAACTGGGACTTCAGCAAACTCACATCAAAGCAGTCCTGCTCTATGGAATAGAGATATGGAAGACGACGGCATCAATACCAATACCATAAGCAATGAAGATTTGAGGATGGATCAGCAGCAAGTAGAGAAAAAGGTAATGAGAAGACCCTGGGGATGAATTGGCCATACACTCCTCAAGCCCATTACGAATACCACCAGGCAAACCTTCACATGGAATGCTCAGGGCAAGGGGCAAGAAGACAATAGAAATAGAAACAGAAATAGAAAGCCTTTATTGTCATTATAATAAATTACAACAAAATTATGAGAGCCACTCCAGCTGGGTACAAAAAGGCAAACGACACTACTTTTGTGAAAATACACACCAGAAGAACAACATAAAAATAATAAATACAAGGGGGCTTCAAGCTCCCATCCTGCACTATGCACCAGCCATGTTACGTCTCTTCCGCTCGCGTATGTGGATTTCACTTTCACCAAACAACAAATCTTTTAATTCTCATGGATACGCCTCTTCATTGGGAAGAAACACTACTTTTTCCTGATGACAACACGAATTAGTTTGAATCTGATCAATATATTTGATCTCTTTTCGTTGTTTCGTTATTTCAACGAGTAATAATTTCCGTTTGTTTGCGCTAATGTGATCTTTGCTATCATTTTTCTGAGACTTTCAAATTTCCCTACTTCCATTATCTGTAACCTGTTCTGTATGTGTATCGCGCCAACATTTTTGAATTCTTTACGACATTCTACTTTGTCATCTACACTTTGTCTTTTATTTCTGGCCCCGGTCATGGTTAAATCTCTTGGTACAAAGTCTCGCGGGACGTGAAAGTATCTCTCTGAAAAAGTCACGTCTCATCCCATGCTAAAAAGTCTCGTCTTGTCCCTGGATTTTTTTCTATAATAGAGAGATATATATAAAAAATGCTATTGTACTAAAGGATATTGCACATTTAGCCCTGGTGCTGAGACCCAGAGGTTGTCATTAAAAGACCAAACTATTCATGGAACCAGCTGGCCCAGGTCAGAGATGGCTGGATTACTCTTGTCAGTATCCTAAGTCTCAAAAGGTGCTAAGAGTCATCTTCTTAACCTAACAGGCATAATGTCTCTGAAATATGACAGGAAAACAGGAGTGAAACCTACACAGCCACATGGAGAAGGCGCAAACTCCACATAGTGACATGTTTGGAATGTAATTCAGTCACCAGGAGCCATGATGCTGCAGGGCTACCCTGTCTAGACAAAATGCATTGTTTGTAAATGGTCTGTGAGTGACAAGAATTGACAGTTTTCAATCCTGTTGCATTGTAATTCAGAGTATTATAAACTGGCTGTGAGTCTCAGTCTTATTGTTCATAAACTGATGTTAGGAAAAAAAAAAAAATGTCCAAGTCCTTTCACGTATTCTTTAAAGCTAAGTTGTTAAGCAATGCAAATTTGTTTGCTAATTCTCCATACATTTTTATGCCAACAACAATTTACCCACTACGAAGGCTAATTCAGTAAGTCCTCTCGCCTACACAAATTTCTCACAGCAAAGGAGTGCTGAATCTTGAATATGCTCTTTCTTTTAAATGGGTTTATAAAACATATTTGTCTGTTTATGTAAACTGCCATTTAAATTGTATTCATCCATCCATTTACTGAATCCACTTATGTTAAAACTCAGGGTTGTGAGGAGCCGACGCCTATCCTGGCAGTAATGGAGATTAGGCAGGGCCAGGTTCCTTTCCCATTTAGACTTTGCCTTCTGTAATTTTCCTTTCTATGTTTTATCTTTCTTTTGATGAAGGCAATACAAATATAAAGCTATATAAAGTTATATTAAAGATAAACACATAATTTTAGGATTTCTTTTGATAGATGTTTTGGATACATTAAATCATGGATGAATTTAGGCAACTAAGTAGATTGTGGTTTTACTGCCTTATTTACAAATTCACAAAGAGCTAATTATTGTCCAAAAGGCAGATGATGGGCAGAATGTGTTCAGAAATCTCTAAAATGTATAAAGCCACAAAGACTCCAATACTATACTTCTGCCATGTATAAAAAGAGTAAAAAGCATATGAAATTGTTTAAGAAAGTTTTTGATAGAGTTCTGCACTATAGATAGGCTTGAATATAAAAGCAATTAACATTAGATGAAACTAATGAAGTTAAATAGAGAACTTGTTAATAGGAAGGAAACAAATGGAACAAATACAGACAAAAAAAGGATCTGCCAAGCAGTTCATGGCAGAAGATCTATGATAGGGCCATTACTTTTTAAGCTTTAATAAAATGACCGGCTTAGCCATAGGGTCCGAGTAAACATTCCTGCATAAACTGTGTAAGGGCAAACTTCTTTATCAATAAAAGAAATTGTTCTGAAAGATTTTCACGTATTATAATTGCTCCAGATTATGCATATTCCATATTATATCATTTTTTTACAGCTCAGAGTCATGGCAGCCGGAGTCTGCCCCAACAGGACCAGGTTAAAAACAGAAAACAGCCCTGGACAGGTCAGTAGACCACCGCAGAGCCAACTTACCCACCACACACATTCACACAGAGCCAATGCCGAGTCACCATGGAATCCTGTCTGCATGTCTTTGGGGATGTGGGATGAAAACTGGAAACTTCGTTCCAGGAAGAAGCCCTTGAAATGTTCAAGACTAAAAAATGCCCCTGAACATGATGGGATTTAACCAAATGTGTTGAAAGAAAGTAAAAATGTAATTTATGAACCCTTATTAGGAATATTTGAGCAGTCATTTGGGAAAGCAGCAGTACATGAGGACTGGAAAGTTGCAAAGGTGACTCCAGTCTTCCAGAAGCTAGACAAAATGGTAATTACAGACCAATAACTGTGACTTCTGTACCATGCAAAAAAATGGAAAATACAATAAGAATTAAATTAGAAATATCTCCTATATGAAAATAATATACTAAATGACAGCCAGCATGGGATTAGGAGAGAAAGATCCTGCCAAACAAATCTTTTAGATTTTTCGAACAGGCAATTGGAAAAGTTGACAAAAACAAATCACAACATAATTTAACATAGCTTTACAAAAAGTCTTTGATAGAGTCCCACACCAAAGACTAATTCTGAAACTAGAATCTGTAGGCAGCATGGTATCCTCCAAACTGAATCTCTAGTTGGTTAACCTGCAGGAGACAAAGAGTACAGATAAGAGGAGGGTGCTCCTTGTGGTCATCAGTAAAGTCCCTCAGGGGTCTGTCCTGGGACCGTCACTTGTTTCTGATTTATATAAATGATATTGATTCTGGTATAGTTAGTAAACTTGTGAAATTCACAGATGACACTAAAATTGGAGGAATCACAGCAAAAACAATTAAAGAAAACCCTTGGAAAAGCTTCAGAACTGGGTGAACACCTGGAAAATGCAGTTTAACGCAGTATGAAGACTTCTTGGGACATGGGTGAAAATGGTTGGGACACCAAAACAATTAAATTAGTTTAATAATTCTTAATAAGAAAAAAATGGTGATGCACTTTCTGCTATCTCTCATCGGAGAGTTTAGTCTCCAGTAATCAAGGGTCCAAAAATGAAGGCCTTCATTGGATTTATAAAACAGACCTTAGAGAGTACATTGGGGTGAGGCTAGAAATTTCTATCCCAGGGAACGCTCAGTAGGTATTGTTAGCGACAATGCCCCCTCTTGTCTTGGAGTGGAATCGTCTGGCTTAGCTGAGCCTTCTGGGTTGGTCCCTCAGTACACATGTGTGGCAGTAGAAAAGTGCAAAGTTTTGCAAGTGCACAAAATGAATGTCATTTATAAATATGTACAAGATGAAAGACTTTGTCCTACCGGAATTAACCTCTGAATGGGTTTTGGGGGTTTATGTTTTACATGTTTTCATCGTGTAAGCAATGCATAGAGGCAATTAGAAAGGCAAATAAAATGTTAGGTTGTATCACCAAAAGCTGCTGAATATTAGTCAAAGGATGCCGTGTTTAGACTATACAATGCACAGTATTGCACACCTATACAAGTGAGACAGCATCTGGAGTATTTCTGCAGTTCTAGTCAAAACATTATAAGAAAGTCAATAGCAAAAATTTAAACTTTGCAGAGGAGACCAACCAAGTGCATCCCAGAACTTAAGGACATGTCCTGCTCTGACAGGCTCAGAGAATTACAAGTGTTTAGGCTCGAGCAGAGGAGACTAATCCAGGTATTAACAATTCTCAAAGAACTCGATAAAGTAGATCCAGCAGAATTCTTTCAACATATTGATGAATCATATACGTGAGGATATCAGTAGAAATAAAGAGGAAGTGCATTTAGGACTGAAACCAGAAGGCACTTCTTTATATAAAGAGGTTTGGGACTCTGGAACAAACTACTGAGACATGGAGTTGAAGCAGGAATCTTGATAACCTTAAAGAAGAAACTGGATGAGATATTGGGAAAGCTTAGCTAAACAAACAGGCTTGATGGACCAAGTGCTCTCACCTTGTTTTACTTACAGACCATTAGCTGTAAATGTAAGAAAAATATACTCAAGGAAAATGGTTAAAAACAAAGGAGACATGGGAAACCAGACGTGCTGGTAAATTCACCCGGAGACTACTCTGTATTGACAGCCAGTAAATTAAACTTTTATTCCAAATACCAAGTTTAATTAGCAAACAGTTGCAGTGTTTTGTTTAATATGATTTTGAAAGCATTAATGAGAAACTTCAGTTTTCAAAAACTTGCATGTACATTCATTTCAGCCCATGACTTTTGTTCCTCAGTTCCATTCTTAAAGTAGAGGCAGGCCGATTGTTTTGTGAAGAGGCTCCAAGCAGGCACTATGTGTAAAATAGGACAGAGTGCTTCTAGGGGCGATAGAATAATGTTGACAGATTAGTCCATGGCACAAGAAGAGGCTCAGGTCAGTGGGGAAGAAGTCACAGCTTAGGAGAATTCATACAGATAGTTTATAAAAAGGAGACTTGTTATAGCATATCAGGCCCACTGCTGTGTTTTACAGTGACTAATCTACTTAAGGTTTGACAAGCCCTTTTAACGATACGCTGGTTCTGGAATGCTTGGCACCCTTGGGAATGTGCTACAGATTGCCTCTGGACTTTCAAGGACTGTTTCTGTTCTAGGAAGTTATTTCTAGGATGACCCTGGAAGTATTTTCAGGCCAAGGATTTAGTGGAGCTTGTAGCCATGAGACAAGCACAACAAAAGTTTAACTGGTGGAAGAAACTGAAGACACAGAATAGAAGGAGAGTGATAGAGGCAAAGAGAAAGAATAGGAAGGTATGATAGAGAATTATCACGCATATTTAGGATGGGGGCGGCACGGTGGCGCAGTGGGTAGCACTGCTGCCTCGCAGTTGGGAGATCTGGGGACCTGGGTTCGCTTCCTGGGTCCTCCCTGCGTGGAGTTTGCATGTTCTCCCCGTGTCTGCGTGGGTTTCCTCCGGGTGCTCCGGTTTCCTCCCACAGTCCAAAGACATGCAGGTTAGGTGGATTGGCGATTCTAAATTGTCCCTAGTGTGTGCTTGGTGTGTGGGTGTGTTTGTGTGTGTCCTGTGGTGGGTTGGCACCCTGCCCGGGATTGGTTCCTGCCTTGTGCCCTGTGTTGGCTGGGATTGGCTCCAGCAGACCTCCGTGACCCTGTGTTCGGATTCAGCTGGTTGGAAAATGGATGGATGGATGGATGGATTTAGGGTGGATGGATGAACAAGGCACTCTAAGGAATAACAAATTGGGATGCAAATGCCTTATAGTTAGGCCCGGTGGACTTGTTATCTCTGTTTCTTTCATACTTTGTGTGAGTTTGTTTTTGTGAAACTTTGGCACCTTTGGTATCTATTCTTGGGGGTGGCTTATGTGGCATTTAGGGCTCACTGACTATGATGGTTTCAAGGTGCATACATATATTGTACTTGTTGTTTTTAGTATTTTGGATTCCTCAATGCCATTGCATGGATACCATTGATTTAATAATGTTTAAGTAGTGATATGTAAATATTTATGAGCTTATCACAAATGAACCCATTGCTAGCAAATGTGTAAAAGCTTCAGATCATACATAATGATGTTACTAGAATAGCAAATACAAGAAAATTCAGAAATCTTCAGATGTGAGAAAACCTTTTGAAAGTCCCAGTGTAGACAAGTACAAAGTGTTTAATGTGGCAGAAGGATCACTAATTCTAAATGCTGAGTCAGAAATCATAATTTATAAGCAGTCACTGAAAGACTCTCTGGGATTTATATTAACATTCTGGTCTTTCAGAAAATGTAAGGAAGAACTGCAAAAATAAAACATTAGCCTTTACTATTTCTCCCTTCACACTAAGACATTGTTCTGATCAATTAGCTTCCATGTTTACAGAAATGTTCACTCTGTCTTTGGCTCAACTGAAAGTCCCTGCCTGTTTCAAAAAATCCACAATCATCTCTGTGCCTAGGAAGCAAAATATTTCCTGTCAAAATGATTACAGGGCAGTGATACTGACCTCTGTAATGATGAAGACATTTGAACATCTGATTCTTCGGCATGTCAGATCTGTCACAAACTCTCTCCTTGACCCAGGACTGTTTGCTTACTGTGCCAAAAGGTCAGTTCAAGATGCAGTGAATATGGCTCTCCACTATATCTTGCAGCATTTAGACACCTCAGTTACTTCTGCCAGGATCTTATTTGATGCTTTCAGTTCTACGTTTAACACAATCATACCAGAGCATCTTCACAGCAAACTGCTCAGTCTCAGGACCCATAACTTTTTAAGGAACAGACGTCAGACAGTGAAGATGGCCAAATATCAGTGAGGGCCCCTGACCCTGAGCACAGGGTTATCCTGGGGCTGTGCTCTGTCTCCTCTCCTATTATGGCTCTACTCCAATGACAGGACCTCCAGTGACCCATATGTCAAACTTCTGAAGATTGCAGATGACAACACCCTGACTGGCCTGATCACAGATGGGGATGAGGTGCCATATTGGAGAAATATGGATAGGCTGGCCATTTGGTGCACTCTTAACAATCTTAATTAGAATTCCTTGAAAAACAGGAGAAATGCTTGTGAATTTTAGGACTCACCCCTGACCTCATTCATCCAATGTTAAAATTGATATCACTGTTAACAAGGTGGAATCACTTAAATTTATTGGTACCACTATCACTGGGATGAAAACATAACTGCACGTATCAATAATGCTCAGCAGCAAATGTATTTTCTCTGTCAATTTAAAGAGCTTAACATATCCAACCACTGCTGGTCCAATTTTACGGAGCTGTCTTTGAAAGCACCCTCTCTTTCTACATAACAGTCTGGTATGGCAAAGCATCAGCTCACTTGAAACATAAACTGAAGGGTGTTATTCAGAGAGAAGGACAGAAATTGTGTACATCATGGGTCAGGAAATGAGCTGGAAACATAATTAAAAACTACACTTACCTGAGCAGCCTGTAACATTCGCTGTATAAGGGGTGCAATCGCTACACTTCACCACCTGAGAAGGAATTGGATGATGTTTAAAAGATATATTAGCATTAAAAAAATTCAGTCCTTGACCCCTCTTCCCTCCTCTCCGTGCCCGCCAATACTTGAAAAAAAGCCAGATGGTAGTTACATTAATTAAATAAACAAGTGTATTGTAATCCAAAATCCAATGCTTATGCATTTATATGAAAGGTAACTGGGTCCTCATTAGTGATCCCTTTTTACACTGGACGCCCTCCCCAGCCTCCTTCTCCACCAGCAGCTAAATCTTAATCCCCGGTATGAAACATACACAAAAGAAAAGGAAATCAAAAACAGAAGGATTAAACATAGTCTGTTTGAAATGGTGCTGAATCCAGTCATAGGTTCTCATTGCAGGATGTAGGGAAAGTCCGACTCACCAATGGGAAAACCTGGAGAACCACAGGTCCATATATCGTAACTCTTGCCTCTTCTCGGGGATTTGCCTTGCTGCTTCTATCTTCTGGGTGGCCACCCACAAATAGCAGACATCCCTGGATGAAGTCTGATCGCACTGTATTCTTAGGCATAGATAGCCAAGCTCCTTGCCTTCTGCTTCTCTCCCTCTTTCCTTTTTCTCTGCTAGCCGTTCCCTTTAAAAATACAATACAATACAATAGTTTATTTTTGTATAGCCCAAAATCACACAGGAAGTGTTTTAACAGGCCCTGCCTCTTGACAGACCCCCAGCCTTGACTCTCTGAGAAGACAAGGAAAAACTCCCAAAAAAAACCTAGTAGGGAAAAAATGGAAGAAACCTTGGGAAAGGCAGTTCAAAGAGAGACCCCTTTCCAGGTAGTTTGGGCGTGCAGTGGGTGTCAAAAGAAGGGGGTCAATACAATACAATACACAGAACAGAACAAATCCTCAATAAAAAATTAAATTTTTTTTAGAAGTACGGAGCAGAATTTAACAGTAGATGATATCACATAATAAGATTTAGATAATTTTAGACTCCTGGAGACCTCATCCATCAAGCTGCCTCCCCCATTTGGCCATTCCACGGCTGAAACAGTGTTGGGCCAGCCAATCTGATGAAAGGACCCCTCTTTCTCGTGATTCCTGCGATCCTCCATCAGGGATGACTTTACCTTAGGCAGGGAAAACAACTTGGCAGGTGGGCTGTGGCACCAAGTGCCACATTTGAGTACCGAGAAGAGAAATAGAATAGGTGAGGGTTAGTATCCAATTCTAACTATCATGTTACTTATGTTTTAGTGCTAATGACTAACAACAGAGAAGCAGTATGTACAGTTAATCAGCAGCTCTAGTCAGGATATGCTAAACTGAAGCAGTGAGTCTTCAGCCGGGATTTAAATGCTGAGACCGAAGGGGCATCTCTTATAGTAGCAGGCAGACCATTCCACAGTTTAGGGGCCCTGTAACTAAAAGCTCGACCTTCCATTGTTAGTTTATTAATCTTTGGAACCATAAGCAGACCAGCATCTTGAGATCTTAATGTGCGCTCTGGTTTGTAAGTCATGATAAGTTCAGACAAGTAAGCTGGACCTCGGCCATTTAATGCTTTATTTGTTAAAAGAAGGATTTCGAAATCTGCCCTAAACTTAACCAGGAGCCAGTGTAAGCATTTAAGAACTGGAGTTATGTGTTCGTATTTTCTTGTTCTTGTAATAATTCTTGCAGCCGCATTTTGTATTAACTGGAGGCTGTATAAAGAACAGTTTGAACATCCAGTGAACACCGCGTTGCAGTAGTCAATCCTACTAGAGATAAATGCATGAATTAATTTCTCAGAATCCTGTTTATTTAGAAAGCGCCTTAATTTCCTAACATTTTTAAGATGGAAGAAACATGTTTTGGACAACTTTGTAATATGCGCTTTAAATGACATGCTAGAGTCAAAGATAACTCCTAGATTGCGGGCTGATTCAGTAAAATTAATTGGGATTCCAACTGAGTTAAGTGATGACAAAATATTGTTATGATCAGCGTCATTCCCTCCAACAATTAACATCTCTGTTTTATCTGTATTTAAGGACAAGTAGTTCTCATTCATCCACTCCTTTAATTCGCTAACATGACTAATTAAAGACAACATCGGAGAAACTTAAAAGAAAAGTTTCCCGCAGAAACGACCATTTCCTGCTTAGGTCGTCCACAGCAACATAACGCCTGTTCTAGACAGCTGGAATCCTTACTAGGCCGGGACCTTCCAGACTTAGTTGTCAACAACTAATGCCTGAAGGGATATTTCTTTATTATCATCCAGACTCTATAGATGTAGTGCAGAAAGTAAAGTTGTTGTATCGCTATGTAGGCTTGCTACAAGCCCGCTCATTGAGTTATTAACATTGAGGAACAGTTACCAGCCACTAAAGGCAAGAACTACTAGACAAAACACAGTACTTTTCTACTGTGGTCACTCTGGTTAAACACAGTCACACTCTTACACATCTCTGTCTTTTGCTGATTCTAATCTGCTCCATCCGATCTAAATTGTGTTTTTTTTTTTCTGCGCATATTATAAGGGTTTACTTGACATATTGCTTGGTGGGAGTGCAGTTCTACTTTACTATACTGTTTTATATGTTTTTCAGCATTACTGTACTAGGGGGCTTTGTCCCCTGCTCGCAAACCCCTTGGCCGGTGCTACGCGCTAGCCACTTTGTGTTTCTGCCACTCGTGTTTGGGGATGCAGATGTACAATTTAAACAGATTGTTATTTTCATGGAAATTGTTACATATGCATAATAGAACTATTTTACAGTACAAGGAGTAATTAACCATAGTAAAAAATAGTAAAACATAATAATTTGAAAGTAAATTATTTCATGTTGCATTAGAGATATTCGTTGCGTTGTATGATTTCACTCTGTTTGGCTTTGAAATTAACACACAAATATTTTTTAAACTTACACTTTTAGTTTAAAACTTCAGTAAAAACAATTTTTTACATAAAATGTTAGTCAATATTGCATTGAATTTTGATTCTGTGTTTGGACTTACTTTGTGACAATGCAATGTACAACTTCCCGTGAGTGAATTTCATTTCTTTATCTCTAATAAATATACTGACTTTTTCGAATGTTGGTCTCTGTAATTTGTTAATTTTGTTTGCAAAAGCTATTCTAACGGGAAACTGTAAATGTTTTAATACGAATGGCATATCAAGATCTCCTTTGGTGTCTAATGTTATCCGCGGAAGATGTACTACATTACCTTTCTTGGATACATTCGTCTTTGAAAAGTAATTCAGGCAGTGGAAGACCGGATGGTGTTAACGGTTATAAATAGATATTCTTCGGGATATTGTAAGTTGATGTTTTCATTTCCTGCATGATCACCACCGTTTCAACATAGTCTATTGATACACATTTAACCAATTTGCCGTGTAATCGATCGACAATTTTCACGTTAATTTGTTTGATTTCATCGTTTCTTGGTGCTAGGATTGCCCATGTACTCATTTCTTCGGTTGATAACCCTTCGGGATGAAATTCTTCAATAAGATTTGGACATAATAAGTCTTCTTTATTTGGGATGTTAAAGTGAGGAAAACATAAAAATTTATAAGAGCTGAGAAACTGTGTCCGTCAAAAGCATTCATACAAACGAGAGGTGAGAGGACTGTTTGTATGGTTGAATATGGTTGATGTTAAAAGTATGTTAGTTTGGTGCAGGCCCAGAACATGTGACCCAGTGAGGCAGGAGCTTGGTTGCAGCTTTTGCAGGTTGGATCTTGCCCTGGAAATATTTTGGAGAGTTTTAAGCGAGACAGATGAGCTCGATATATAATTTTTAGTTGAATAATTCTATGTTTTGCGCATATGGAGCTCGAGTGAATTCTCTGCTTTGCTACCTTCCACTCCTTTTCTGATATATTGATTAAGAGATCTTCTTCCCAATGTCCTCTTGGATCTTTGAAAGATAGGGACTCTAATAGGATTTTATATAATGCGGAAATGGTGTTTAATTCCTCGAAATTGAGCAGTATTTTTTCCAGCATTGTGGAGGGTACAAGGTGGGGAAAATCGGGCAATTTCTGTTTAACAAAATTTCTAATTTGAAGATAATGAAAGAAATATGTAGCTGGGAGGTTGAATTTTGAACGTAATTGTTCAAAAGATGCAAATATGTTGTCTATATAAAGATCTCTGAGCATTTTAATCCCAAAACTTTTCCAGGTATTAAAAACTGGATATGTTTTTGAGGGTTGAAAGAGGTGATTCTCTTGCAGTGGTGCCGCAGATAAAAGATTTTCCATCTTAAAATGCTTTCTAAGTTGGTTCCATATTCTGAGTGAGTAAAGCACAATTGGGTTATTAGTATATTTGCGATAACTTGCATTTATTAGAGAGCAGAGCAAGGAGTATAAAGAAGTACTACAGGATTTTACTTCTATTGCGGACCAAGCCTGTGTATGTTCATATATTTGTGTCCATGTTTTTATGGCTTGTATGTTTGCTGCCCAGTAATAAAACTGAAAATTAGGTAAAGCCATGCCACCTTCTGCCTGAGGTCTTTGTAGGGTCGCTCTTCGGATACGTGTGTGTTTTGAGTTCCAAATGAATGAGGTTATTGTTGATTCTAACTGTTTAAAAAATGATTTATTGATATATATTGGAATGTTTTGAAATTAAAAAAGAAGTTTAGGAAGGATATTCATCTTAACAACGTTAATTCTTCCGGCTAGAGTGAGATGAAGGGTTCACCATCTATGCAAGTCTTGCTTAATTTTTTCCATACAGACGGCAAAATTTTGTTGATAAAGAGCTTTATGTTTACTTGTGATATTTACCCCTAGGTATTTAAACTGATCTGCTATGGTAAAAGGCAGGGTGTCCAATCTAATATTATATGCTTGTGAATTCACTGGAAAGAGTATACTTTTATTCAAATTAATTCTAAGACCAGATATCTTTTGAAATTCTGTTAGTGCTGTTAAAACTGCAGGGACAGTGTTTTCTGGGTCTGATATATATAAAACCATATTATCTGCATATAGAGAAATTTTCTGTTCCAGTCCTTCTCTGACAATCCCCTTTATCTGATAAGAATAACGTCAGTGAACTGCCAGTAGTTCAATGGCGATTGCAAACAGCAGTGGTGACAAGGGACATCCTTGTCTGGTACCACGTTCTAGCTTAAAGTAGTCTGAGCAAATGTTATTAATACAAACTGAAGCTTCTGGACTGGTATACAGTAGTTTGATCCATGCACAAATATTCGGGCCAAACCCAAATTTCTCCAATGCAGTGAAAAGGTAATTCCATTCAATCATATCAAATGCTTTTTCTGCGTCTAATGATAGTAATATCTCTGGGGTGTTTGATTTTGCTGGTGAATATATAACATTAAACAAGCGTCGGAGATTGGAAGATAGGTGTCGGCCTTTAATAAATCCAGTTTGATCCTGTGATATTACAGAGGGCAGCACTTTCTCCATCGTTCTAGTTAGAATATTTGAGAGTATATTAACATCATTATACAGGAGTGAAATTTGTCTGTATGATGCACATTGTAACAAGTCATTATTTTGTTTAGGAAAGACAGCGATTAATGCTTGACGAAATGTTTGAGGTAGTATTTGGTTGTCTCTAGCTTCTGTAAATGTTGCCAATAAGAGGGGAGCTAGCTGAGTGGAGAATTTATTATAAAATTCTATGGGGTAACCATCAGGGCCTGCTGATTTCCCGCTTTGAAGTGACTTTATAGCATCTAGTAATTCTGTTAGCGTCAGAGATTTATCCAGTTCCTCAGCACTTAAAGCATCTATTTGTGGTGTCTGTAATGTATCCAGAAATGCATTAGATTGTGTGTTGTCTTCTTTGAGCTCTGTAGAATATAAGGATTTATAATAATCTCTAAATGCATGCATTATATTTTTATGGTCAATAATTTCTTCTCCATTCGTGTTGGTGATTACTGGTATTGCATTGCAAACTTCTTGTTTGTGAATTTGTTGAGCTAAAAGCTTATTAGCTTTTTCTCCGTGTTCATAGTAATGATGTCTGCAATAAGATGCTGCAGATGTTCTATCAGACGGTTGTGGCGAGCGCCCTCTTCTACGCGGTGGTGTGCTGAGGAGGCAGCATTAAGAAGAAAGACGCCGCACGCCTGGACAAACTGGTGAGGAAGGCAGGCTCTATTCTTGGTATGGAGCTAGACAGTTTGACATCTGTGGCAGAGCGACGGGCGCTCAGCAGGCTCCTATCAATTATGGAAAATCCACTGCATCCACTAAACGGTGTCATCTCTAGACAGAGGAGCAGCTTCAGCGACAGACTGCTGTCACTTTCCTGCTCCACTGACAGACTGAGAAAATCGTTCCTCCCATTAAACTATGCGATTCTTCAATTCCACCTGGGGGGGTAAATGTTAACATTATATAAAGTTATTGTCTGTTTTTTTACCTGCATTATTATCAATCTTTAAATTAATGTTGTTTTTTGTATCAGTAAGGTGCTGCTGGAGTATGTGAATTTCCCCTTGGGATTAATAAAGTATCTATCTATCTATCTATCTATCTATCTATCTATCTATCTATCTATCTATCTATCTATCTATCTATCTATCTATCTATCTATCTATCTATCTATCTATCTATCTATCTATCTATCTATCTATCTATCTATCTAGACTTATAAATAAGTTGTTCAGTTTCTTTATTTGGTAAGATGTTAAGTTCTGTATGCAGGGCCTGCCTTTTCCTGTGGAGAGCTTCACTTGGACGCCTGGCTTGTTCTTCATCTATTCTAGTAATTTCGTTTCTTAGCTCTGACGCTTTCTTGGTTTCTAATTTATTTCTGTGGGAAAGATATGAAATAATCTGTCCTCTTAAGAAGGCCTTTACAGTTTCCCAGAGTGTTCCTGCAGAAACCTCTGTGGGTGTGTTTGTCTCTAGGAAGAAACTGATTTGTTTGGATATAAATTCTGTGCAGTTCTCGTCTGCCAATAGAAGAGGGTTAAGGCGCCATCTGCGAGGTGAGTGTGAGGGGCTTAATGATTTTAGCTCCAAGACTAGAGGGGCATGGTCGGAGATAACAATTGTGTCGTATTTGCATTATTTAATCGTAGGCAGGAAATTATTATCTATAAAAAAATAATCAATTCTTGAGTAGCTATAATGCACTGGTGAGTAGAACGAATATGTTCTTGAGTTTGGGTTAAGAAACCTCCAGGGGTCTGATAAGTTGTCGTCTTTTAAAAACTGTGTAATTGTCTTTGCAGTATTAGATGTCGCCCCCCCTGTCACAGGAGTCCTATCTAAGAGTGGATTTAAAGCACAATTAAAGTCCCCAGCCATTATAATTTTATGAGTGTTCACATTGGGAATGGATGCAAATAGATTTTGCATGAATTCCTTATCATCGACATTGGGTGCATAAACATTTATCAAAATCATCCATCCATTTTCCAACCCGCTGAATCCGAACACAGGGTCACGGGGGTCTACTGGAGCCAATCCCAGCCAACACAGGGCACAAGGCAGGAACCAATCCTGGGCAGGGTGCCAACCTACCGCAGGACACACATAAACACACCCACACACCAAGCACACACTGGGGCCAATTTAGAATCGCCAATCCACCTAACCTGCATGTCTTTGGACTGTGGGAGGAAGCCGGAGTGCCCGGAGGAAACCCATGCAGACACGGGGAGAACATGCAAACTCCACGCAGGGAGGACCCGGGAATCGAACCCAGGTCCCCAGGTGTCCCAACTGCAAGGCAGCAGCGCTACCCACTGCGCCACTGTGCCGCCTAGGATAAACATAGTAAATCCTAATGTAATAGTATAATGTAATAGTAGAAATAGTAGAAATAGCAATAAACCAAGAGTATGATGTTAAACAGTCTACTTTAAGGTAGTAAAAAAAAGAAAAAAAAAACCCAGCCTTACTTTAATTACTTCCACACTCATGTCTATAACTGTAATTAAGACATAAACATATAATGTCCAAGTAATGAAAAGGATGTATAATTATAATACCAGTCTCTTTAAAAGTGGATCCAACAGCAGATGATAGGTCCTTCCCATGCCTTGACAGAATATGGCTCCTTATTAACTTTCAAAAAAGTGTCGGAAACAGCTTCTTTAGTTCCTTTTCAGCTTCCTCCTTGCTTGGAAATACATAATATTGGTCCTGAACTTCCACTTTCAGTTTGGTGGGATACAAGAGTCTGCATTTGATATCGGCTTTCTGTAGCAACTTTTTAATGTTAAAGTAGGCTGTGCGTTTTGCAGCTGTTAATGGTGAGAAGTCGGGGAAAATACGAATAAGATTATTTTCAAATATAATCTCTTGCTTGTGTCTGAGAAGTGCCATCACATCAAGCTTACATCATAATCGCTCGAAGCGGACTATAAAAGACCTAGGTTTAAAGGTGCTTGATCTGTATGTGCGATAAGCAGCTGCTATCTCAATGTCGAGTTTAAAATCATCTCCAGTTATTTTAGAGAGTAATCCTACTGCAAATTTCACTGGGTTTGAGCTTTCTCGTTTCTCAGGTATACCCTCAATTCTTATATTGTTTCTTCTGCACCCATCTTCCAGGGCCGCAAGTCTGACTACGAGTTTTTTGTATTCGGAATTCTCAGCTGTAGCTTTTTCATCGGCATTAGACGCCAATTGTTCCACTGTTTCAACTCAAGCCGTGAATGCCTGCTTAACGTCATCCAGCTGATCTGTAACGTCATTAATCTGGTCGGCAAGCATTTTCAGTTTGGATCTATTTTCTTAGATTTGTTCCTCTAATTTCTCCAACATGCCTTTAAAGTTCACGTCAAAACGTTGAAATAGATGCGTTTGCTAGTCTTTGTTATCCTTCTTAAGCTCATTTATGACCGTATCCATGGCAGAGGCCAGTGTAGCGATCATCTCTTTCATTTCAGTTTTCAGTTCGGACAGTTCATTTCAGATTTCGTGCTCCGGGAGTGGAAATGCAGCTCCTGTTACAGCAGGTGCTGTGGGCTCATGATGAGTAGATGAGAGCACATCCTGCAGGGCCTTTTCTAGTCTCGAATGATCCTCAGAAATCGGCGATCCATTGCGACCTGTATCACTTGCACCTTCGCTCCTATTTTCACTCTCGACTGGAGACGATACAATGGAGCGGGCTCCTAGGAAATCTGCGCATTCGTCTGCTTGTTCCAGGTCAGTCTCCGAGAGGCCATACCTTGCACTCGGACCGGATGTCTGTCCAGACTTTGAAGCAGCTTTAAGTTTCTTTTACGGTTCTTTCTGACTTTTCTTCTTGTAACTCATGCTTGTATACAGTAATCCCTCCTCCATCGCGGGGGTTGCGTTCCAGAGCCACCCGCGAAATAAGAAAATCCGCGAAGTAGAAACCATATGTTTATATGGTTTTTTTTATATTGTCATGCTTGGGTCACAGATTTGCGCAGAAACACAGGAGGTTGTAGAGAGACAGGAACGTTATTCAAACATTGCAAACAAACATTTGTCTCTTTTTCAAAAGTTTAAACTGTGCTCCATGACAAGACAGAGATGACAGTTCTGTCTCACAATTAAAAGAATGCAAACATATCTTCCTCTTCAAAGGAGTGTGCGTCAGGAGAGAGAGAGAGAGAGAACAAAGCAAGCAGTCAAAAAAAAAATCAATAGGGCTGTTTGGCTTTTAAGTATGCGAAGCACCGCCGGTACAAAGCTGTTGAAGGTGGCAGCTCACACCCCCTCCGTCAGGAGCAGAGAGAGAGAGAGAGAGAAAGACAAAGTAAAACAAACAAGCACAAATCAATACGTGACCTTCGAGCTTCTAAGTATGCGAAGCACCGTGCAGCATGTCGCTTCAGGAAGCAGCTTGCACAGAAGATAGCAACGTGAAGATAATCTTTCAGCATTTTTAGACGAGCGTCCGTATCGTCTAGGTTTGCGAACAGCCCCACTGCTCAATCCCCCTACGTCAGGATCAGAGAAAGTCAGCGCAAGAGAGGGAGAAAAGTAAGTTGGGTAGCTTCTCAGCCATCTGCCAATAGCGTCCCTTGTATGAAATCAACTGGGCAAACCAACTGAGGAAGCATGTACCAGAAATTAAAAGACCCATTGTCCGCAGAATTCCGCCCTGAAATGAAGGGATTGTGTTCAAAAAATGCTTTAGTTGCCTCACATTTTTATGCAATCGTTTTGTTCACCCCACTGAATTAAAGCTGAAAATCTGCACTTCAACTGCATCTGAGTTGTTTCATTTAAAATTCATTGTGGTAATGTACAGAACCAAAATTAGAAAAAAGTTGTCTCTGCCCAAATATTTATGGACCTAACTGTACATGTTATCATCCAGTTGACACTCGGAACGACCACCAGAGGGTGAACTGGAGGCGACTGCCAGCATTCTTTATGTTTGCGCACCACCGTGCCCCTGTTGCTTTTGAAATTAAATAGAGTTGGCTGGTTCAGAGCGTCAACTGGATGATAACATACATACAAGACCGCAAGACAAGCACATTAGTGAGTCTTCATTGTTTGTTAATTTATTTTTATTTTTAAATTTGTGGGTTTTTAAATTATATTTTTCTCAAACAATTAAAAACCAAAAAAAAACACATTTCAATTTCCTCCCAGGCAACACTTGGTATTTCAGCTAGTAAAATTAATAAATTAAAAAGAGTATATTGTAACCTGACCTTGAGACAAGTGTCATCAGTGATACATAATTAGAAGTCTTATGGAGAAGCAGATTGCCCAGGTCTGTCTTTTCAGGCACGTCAATGCTGTCAGGACTGACCTGACAGTTATAGCACTAGATGGGTACCATATCCAGGGTTAGCTCCGGCCTTGCATACAGTGCTGCTGGGATAGGCACTGGCTCTCTGTGACATTGAAACAGATCAGTGTTAGAAAATACATGGCTGCATGGATGAATATATGGAGATGGGTTTACTGGTTCTCTTTGTGGTTGTGTTTTTGTTTCTTTCTTTCTGCCTGTAAGTACAACAAGATTTATATGTTATAACTATAAGCTTTCTTATATTACCTCTTCAATCATGGATCAATTGGACCTTCTTAAGCATATGGAAAAAACTCATGAAGGTTCAGGAGATAATATGGTTAACTGTCAACTCTACAGAGATCAGACAATTGGCAGTCCAGTCCTACCCTGCATGGAGTTTGTGCATTGATGCAGTGGCCACATGGGTCTTCTCTGATTTCCCAAAGATGTGTGCATTAGGTTAGCTCTGTAGAATAGAGTGCCAATATGTAGACCACATGAGCACGCACCATCTAAGGTTGGCTTCTGCCTAGTACCTGCTACCATTAGAACAGAACAAAGCAGAAAACCAGCTTGGCACACCTGGGAAGCAAGCCCACATGGGCACCAAATTTGTTGTCTTTGGACCAAAATGTGGGTCCCATATGGGTGGCCCATCAGATTGTTCACCCAAGGATCATACGGGGTCCATATGGGTTACTACACTGTTACTGGTTGCCTGGTACAAGGAGCGAGCAAAAAACTGGACAGTTTGGGGGTCTTGGAGGACAGGGTTAGTAACAGCAAAACTTTTTTTTTTATATTTAACTTTTATCAAACTCAAAATGTCATTTAAATTGTACCAAATTTTATAATAAAAAAAACTTCCATATCCTGCAAATTCATATACTGTACAGTAAAAAATGTTCTGCTTTTCTCTGTTTAAGTGTGGCAAAGTGGTCAAGATTGTGTGCTTCAAATTGTTAGGTGGTGGGTTCAAACCCCACTATTGACACTGTGTGACCATGAGCAAGTCACTTCATGTATATGTGCTCCAATTTGAAAAACAACTGAGATGTAGCTAATTGTATCTCAAATGTTGAAAGCCACCTTAGATAAAAGCATCAGATCCATAAGTAATTGTAAATGAATAAATCTTTCATTGTTTTAAATGATTGCTTCAGGCTTAGTTGCCAGCTATCTAGAACAGAGGTTCCAAAACCAGTATTTGGGGATCGCTCAATGTGTCCAGGTTTTTGCTCGCTCCCTGTAAGAGCCATTTCTGAGTTACATAAGATTCATAAATGTTTTACTAAATGACAATGTATAATCTATGGGAGGTTCCTATAACCACCATAAGTAGAATTGAATTGGTATATTCTAGCCATTTCTAACAGCTCTGACTAAACATTATTCTCAGTTAGTGACCAGCCTTGCTATGTGTAAGGTGTAGAGGGCACAAGGTTTTAAACCGTGCCTACGTGCCTTTTGAGTGTGTGAAGTAACACGTAAGACCAAGCGCTTAATTTAAGTGCTGCACCATACGTTTAAAGTGTACAGAAGAAGAAGTTAAGAATCTTTAAGTATAGAAGAAGAAGTAAAGAACTTTTAAGTACAGAAGTAACTAAAGTTTCTCAAGAAAAGCTAAGTTTAGAGAAGATGCATTTTTCCTTATTTTGTCTTTTATTCTATGTGTGTAACAACTTTTTTCTTTATTCGTGTTTGGATTATTTGCTTTTAATTTTAACTAAATATTTTTAAAACGAACTTTTGGACTGAGAGATTTCTTTCGGCACGCATTTTACCCGTGCTTGAACTCGCCTTATAGTTTGGCGGCTACACTCCCAGCACGCCTATACCAGGCAAATGGGTAACAGTACACTAACCCATATGGACCCTATATTCTTGGGTGCACAATGTGATGACTCACTTATGGGTCACCCATTTTTTACCCATATTTTGGTTTATAAAATACATGGATGCGTGTGTGTGTCCAGCAAGTGTATCCATCAGTCTACTGTGTTTTATATTACACTGACTTTGAAATATAATGGATAGAGTGCCTCCAATTATAAACCTTAAAATGGAAAGTGAGCTTTTGAAACATGCACGCTATTCCAAGCAAGAAAGAGCATTGTACTTTGGAATGTCTGTAACCAGTTCAGAATGGCTATTTTAGTGTATGAACTACACATTGCAAACCTTTATTAAAAACACTCATACTACCCAGTTTTGCTGATCTTGCTTCCTTCCTTTTGTGAAGAGCAGCATTGCTAGTGGTGTTTAAGTTCTCGTTTGTTTCATGTGGGTTGGGATGCCCTCTAGTGGATCTTTTGAACTCCACAATCACATCTTGTAAAAGACATGAATCAGTGCATTAAAACTATGTGCTAAAAGACACAAAAAGGAACCCAGCATGTAAAGCACAATTCTCACTGATTACGTTTTGAAATTTTTGCATATCTACAAATGAATATAAAGTTTACAGTGTGAAATTTAAAATGATTCAAACACATCTTGGGCATACAGTCAAGAAATACAGTACAGTATAGCAAATCTTTCATTTCTAAACTGTTTAACTAGTTCAGGGTTGAATTGGGCTGCTGCCTATTCTGGCAGCACCAGGCTCATGGCAGGAACTGACTGTTCATGGGCACACTCAAATTCATGGACATCATGATAGCTAAGAATCTCCAATTAGGCAAATGCTAACATCTGAAAGGTGGCACTGCATGGAAATAAATCTAAGCAAGCAGAGGAAGAATATGCAGATGCTACACAAGGAGTAGTCAAGTGTAGGATTCACACCTACAATGCTGAATCTGTGAGAGAACAGCGCTAACCACCGTGCTACTCTACTTAGGTTTTTCAATAAGTGAGATAAAAATGTACTTATGAAAGTAAAACAAGCATGCAAAACTATGCAGAGTTCTCAGAATTCTGTCTTTATGAGTTTTCCTCCCACGTCCCCAAAGACATGAGATTGGGTTTATTGGCAAGTGCGTGTGTATCTTGAGATGGACTGAAATGGAAAACATCTCTTCTCTATCCAGAGTCATTTCCCATTGTAAACAAAGTGCTGCCGGTAGGCTTTGTCTCCATGTCCTTGAAATGGATTAAGGTGGTACGAAAATGTTGTTTTATGTGTGCATGTATGTACAAATATGAAAAACTGGCTGTGCAAAAATTTGGGTACCCTTGTAATTTTGCTGGTTAGAATGCATGTAACTGTTCAATACTGATTACTTGCAACACCAAATTGGTTGGATTAGTTTATTAAGCCTTGAACTTCATAGACAGGTGTGTCCAATCATGAGATATAAAGGTATTTAAGGTGGTCAATTGCAAGTTGTGCTTCCCTTTGACTCTCCTCTGAAGAGTGACAGCATGGGATCTTCAAAGCAACTCTCAAAAGATCTGTAAACAAAGATTGTTCAGTATCATGGTTTAGGGGAAGGCTACAAAAAGCTATCTCAGAGGTTTAAACTGTCAGTTTCAACTGTAAGGAATGTAATCAGGAAATGGAAGGGTACAGGCACAGTTGCTGTTAAACCCAGCAGGTCTGGCAGGCCAAGAAAAATACAGGAGCGGCATATGCCCAGGATTGTGAGAATGGTTACAGACAACCCACAGATCACCTCCAAAGACCTGCAAGAACATCTTGCTGCAAATGGTGTATCTGTACATCATTCTACAATTCAGCACAATTTCCACAAAGAACATCTGTATGGCAGGGTGATGAGAAAGAAGCCCTTTCTGCACTCACGCCACAAACAGAGTCGCTTGTTGTATGCAAATGCTCATTTAGACAAGTCAGATTCATTTTGGAACAAAGTGCTTTGGACTGATGAGACAAAAATTGAGTTATTTGGTCATAACAAAAAGCACTTTGCATGGTGGAAGAAGAATGCCGCATTCCAAGAAAAACACCTGCTACCTACAGTCAAATTTGGTGGAGGTTCCATCATGCTGTGGGGCTGTGTCACTAGTTCAGGGACTGGGGCCCTTGTTAAAGTCAAGGGTCAGATGAATTCAACCCAATATCAACAAATTCTTCAGGATAATGTTCAAGCATCAGTCACAAAGTTGAAGTTACGCAGGGGTTGGATATTCCAACAAGACAATGACCCAAAACACAGTTCAAAATCTACAAAGACATTCATGCAGAGGGAGAAGTACAATGTTCTGGAATTGCTGTCACAGTCCCCTGACTTGAATATCATCGAAAATCTATGATGATGATTTGAAGCCGGCTGTCCATGCTTGGCAGCCATCAAATTGAACTGAACTGGAAAGATTTTGTATGGAAGAATGGTCAAAAATAGCTCTATCCAGAATCCAGACACTCATCAAAAGCTATAGGAGGCATCTAGAGGCTGTTATATTTGCAGAAGGAGGCTCAACTAAGTATTGATTGGATAATGCAGGGAAAATACATTTCTTTTTTGAATACCCACTCACGTGGAATCAATTTTTTAGTTTTACTACACAGTGTTTAGCACAGCTGCCTCCCAACTTCAGAGTGCTTGGTTTGAACCCCATGACCAGATGGGAATCCCCATGTCTGTGTGGGTGTGTTTTGGGATGACGGACAGGTTCATATCTGAAGGGATGGTACCAGCCTGGCACTTAATACTTCTTGAGAGACCAGCCCCTGCAACTCAGAAAAAGTGTGTCATATTATGCCATTCATTTTGGTTTCAATACATAAGGAAGACTATTTTTTTTTCTTGAGTTTGTGGTTTATGGTACACAGTGAGTGTATTAGTTATCAAAAACATAAATGGTACTGTAGTTAAAAAGTGAGTATCTATACTGTTCACACCAATGAAGAAGAACTTGTTTCAGCTGTAAATATAAAATATGAAGGACAAGGGAAATGAGAACCCCAACAACAAAAAAAGAAGTCTTTTAGTTAAAGTTCCTTATAGGAATAAATGCAACTGGCAAAGGATGAATTGCAGAAACAAGCGTGCTGCTCTAGCTTCTGGTCAGAATGACAGCTCCTGGTGTGTGTTTGTCTGTTTTATCCTAACTGACTTCTCCTAAGATAAGTACACCTAACTTACTAACTGTATAATTTTGAAAGGAATCCTAAACTACAGTATATCTTTTTGACTAAAGTGTACTGTACATGGATTACACTCACACACACAATATATATACTGTATATGTATATATATATATATATATATATATATATATATATATATATATATAATTGTGGACGCTAGAGGAGCTGTTGCCATGAGAAACTCCATAGACAGATGTCCAGGACACACGTTTAAAAGCACCAGGAAGAATTCTTTAATAATTTCTTCAAATAAAGTGCACAAAGCACCGCACACTCCACAATTCACAAATCAATAATCAATAATACCATAAACACAATCCTCCTGTCCACCCAGCATCTCCATCATTCTACCACCCAACTCCGGCTCTCTTTGCTGGGTCTTCACCAGTCCTTTAAATAGTCCATGACCCAGAAGTACTCAATGCCACATCCTCTGTTCTCAAATAGCCCGGAAGTACTGCAGGCTTCTGTGCTCGTGCCTCTGAAGTACTTCCGGGTCGAAGTAACAGTAGGAGTCCCCGAGTTCTTTGTGAGCTCCCCCTGGTGGCACCCACAGTACCCAACAGGGCTGAAGAAACGGACTCCATGTCCCAGGATGCCCTGAGGGAATCTGGGGAACCATTGTCGTCCAGTGGAGCTACCAGCTAGCGTCCCGGGGGAGGCAGTGTCCCGAAAAGGCTGCTCTTCTCCCTTCTTCCCGTTCTGGGACGTCCTGGCCAGACTGAACCTCCGGCCGTCCATCACAATGTATATATTTATGTATACTGCATATACAGTATGTTGTCAAACATATAAGCTTGAGGTAGCTCAGTTGGGGTTCAGGACTTCTCCTGTTACAGCAAAGGATTTAGATGTGACACTACAATTAACACAATTTCTGTTTGCCCTCAATGGAGGAGCACAATCTGGAGAAATGGCAATGTCACTTATGCTCAGCTTGATGAACAGTCAATACCTTCCGCTTCCATCACTCTATTTAAGGAGATCACTGTCAGACCAGACCATGGACTCAGAAAAAGAGGACCTCTCTGAAGAACTGAGAACAACTGCTTACATCAAGTTGAAATCATCTAAAGATCTTGTTTTTTTTTTCTTTTTCCAGCAAAACCCAGGATGTTAAATGGGGTACGTGTGGTGCCCAAACTTTTCTTTCTCTGCTTATCATTTCTCCTTTTTACAATGTATATGTGTATGTCTGTGTATCTGTGTGTCTGTAATGTTGTTATGCCTGTATTATATGTCATTTGGTATGAGATTTATGAAAACAGTCCTAATGTTTGTAATGCACAATCTGTTGGAATGAAAAATGCAATGCATTTTATTACTTCATGCATTAGAAAATACATGTTACACTGCAAATGTTAACACTGAATACATCCAACAGAAAGTAACTGCTGGACAGACAGAAATCAGATTTATAGACTTTCAGTCCTAAACAGTTAGCACAGATATACACACACACACACACCTAAAGAGCCCCAAATAGAGCAGGTAATATATAACACGTCTATGATCTGCTTCTCACAACTGAGAGGATGTAGCGGTTGTCTGTCGGCTGACTGACCAACCACAAGCGTTACCTGGAAGGTAACCACCCAAATATCATATTGCCATTTTCAGACCTATATATATTACAAAATTCAATAAAATAATGCATTGAATAGTTTTTATTAATCATTAATCTTCCCAGAAAACTGCAATAATCAGAAAGAACATAAATTACATTAACATTTGGTGTGACCAATGTGAATAAAATTATGCATTTTTTTCTATATATGTTCCTATTTTTTATATATATCATTTAAATATATATATAAAATATAAATACTAAATTTTTATATATATAAAAATTTTACAGTCAAATATATCAGTATTATAGAACAAATTATTTCTTTAGCCTCATCTAAAAGAAGGTGTGGATTTGATCATGTCATAAATTGTGTACTTTAAGTTTCTAACTTTTCTAGTAACTAGTAACTTCTCCCAGTCTATTGTCTACGTAAGCCCAGGAATATGTAAAGAAATTTTATTTTCATTACAGTCTGCATTTTATAGGACTATGTATTTAATGCCTACAGCATCCTGTGTTTCACTCTGACAGATGATATGTGTGTGGACTCTGTATGTTCTGCTTGTGTCTGTGTGGGTTACATTCTTTTCACTCCAGTTTGCCTGCTATATCCCCTAAAGAAATGGAGGTTATCTTAACTGGAGTCTGTAAATTTGCACCATGTGGGTGTGTGTATGAATGGGAACCCTGCTTTCACTGGCTGTGAACACCACTGCCCTGAATTGGATTAGACATGTTTTAGAATGTAATTAGAAAGGAACAAATTAATAAATAAATAAAATTCACTTCACAGAGGGCAGTCCCACCAAGAATATTTTGAGAGTGCCACCACTGACTGAATACTGCAGCTTGCAAACAGATGGAGGATATGACACTAATGGCATTGTCTTATTTGCAAAGAAAATTTTGTGATGAACTGAAGTAGAAAATGACAGTAAACACTCCTGCTGTGGTAATGTCATTTTCCTTAAAATACCATTATTTAATTAAAATGTTGGCTGGCATTTATGTTAATTGCATTAAAAATCTAAGCTCAATTGCAGATTTTTATGCCAGTAGAAATAAGTGGTATAGAGCAAAAGGAATGAATACAAATGTGACTTTGGGTGTTTATTAAGACAAAACAAAAAAGTAGAAAGTTGCAAACAACTTTAAGCCAGGGCAGCTTGATAAAAAAAAAAACATGATTTAGTATAACAATAGTCTGCCTGACAAAAGTATAAGATATAGATTATACACTATGTATTTATATACACAGTGTGACAGTGCCATTTCCCTTGGGAAGAACTGTGACCATTGTAGTGTCCATCCACATCAGCTTAAACTAAACGAGATCAAAGTAATGAAAGAAAAAGACTTGAACTATACAAAAAAAGTGAGATCACAAAATACCAAATGTGCAAGCAAAAAGCCTCAGTAGACTTGACTGCATGTGCACTTGAAGCCCTGTCTGCCCTGTGGATGGCTTGTTCACTTGCCCACTGAATAAATAAAACAAGCAGTCCCTTTGACCTATGGGCACTTTCCCCATTTCAGTTTTGCCACCCTCTTTCTCTTACTAGTGAAGTGTTTAAAATGTTTATGCCCTCAAATAGATTAGCCCTTTATCCTGGGCTAATATGCACCCTATTCTGGGTTAACTCCTGCCGATTATCGGTCTAGGCTTTGGCCTGCTCAGACCATGAATTAGATTAACTTAATTTGAGAGTGCTATTTTATTAATATTATATGTATGTATCAAGATGCAATATCTATCTATCTATCTATCTATCTATCTATCTATCTATCTATCTATCTATCTATCTATCTATCTATCTATCTATCTATCTATCTATCTATCTATCTATCTATCTATCTATCTATCTATCTATCTATCTATCTATCTATCTATCTATCTATCTATCTATCATATAGTTCCTTTTCTGTGGTTACATTATTCTTCTTTTTAAATCAGAAAGTCCTTACCATATATGTAGCAGAAGCAGAAAAGGACAGCAATGTGCGAGTCCCAATTTAGTGTGTTTTCTTGCAGGAAAGACAGAGTGATGAGCATCATGATGTGTCTTTGAACTGAAAATATGCAGCATGTCACATTTTTGAAAAACACACTCTGCTTTTCAATGATAATTGCTTATACTGATGTGCTCCAGATTACCTACATTCTTCAAAAGGCTTTCCACCCTTAAAAATATTTTTTAGTGAATTTTGTGTATGGCAGTGTCAAAATCACTATTTAAACTCATTTTAGCGTCAGTTTTTTAAATTGTATGCAAATCAAAACTTGACTAAAAAAAGGATTGGAGACCTTCGAAAGAGCATTCAGTGGCATGCCTGAAGATAGGCCTCACAACAGGCAGCCTGAACCAAAATACCACTGGTAGGCTTTGGCATATCATGGCCCTAAATTGGGGAACAGGTTTTAAAGCTCAAAATACTTTATATATACCATAATACACATGGGAGAGCAAAGTTTATTCTTGCGTTTTTATTTATTTATTAATTATTGTATTATTTATTTGTTTTATTTTCCTACTCCTTATTATAATTATTAAAGAAGGCTTGAGTGTAGCAAGTAGACTACATGAATGTATAAATAATGAAGGCCAGCAATTAAGGCATTTGATTGAACCTAAGCGCACTGTGCCAGTGTGACATTCTTAGTTCTTTTGAGTTATTAAAGCTATTATAATAATCATATCCTGCACCTCTTTTTTCATACAAACAACTGTAAATCTACTTTTGCCCACCCCTGTGTATCAAAATGTCTCTCAAAGGAAAGGAAGATCCATACAAACCTTTGGCTAGGGAAACAAGTAACCAGAAAGTTAGGTGCTCATAAATGATTGTACACTCCAAATGACCATGACCTTCTGAAGGTATTTGATCTTTAGCCTAAGGGTGGTCCTTCAATCGTCATATTAGTGTGGCCCCACCTCTTGACATTCCATGCACAAAACACAAGGGACACTAGAGAATGTTATATACAGGTAATAAATAATAAATGAACAGAACAATAATAACAAAAATACACACATTCCAAAAAAAATACTGTGCTTTTACAACAAAACAAAATGTGATGCAGAAGTGGAAAATAAACATAAGCAAGGGAACACAACCTGGTTTAAACATGACACTTACTTTGTAAAGCAGTGGATGATGCCACTTCCTAGAAATGATTCTCTTTGTTTTTTCTTCTCAAACCTTTGCTTACCACCATTTTGTCCATGGTACCCAGATTTCCCTTACATTTTGTTTTGTCATCACCCTGTTTTCTTCCGTTTTTCCCCAGCTGCCTCTCTGACACCTCATCATAGATATATAAACTTCATCTTAATCTTCACGTCATCATGTATGATATTTTGTTCTTATCATTTTTCTTTAATCCTCATCTTTCACTATGTCACCCTCATACTATCTGATATTCTTATAGCGATCAGCATGTCACTTACTGTTGCCATATTTCTTAATTCATACCTTTCTCCACCACATGTGCTTCCTGTCACTGGAAATACTACAAATGTCTATGGAAAGGCCCTCTTAAACACTGTGTTCAAATATCAGCCCCATCAATGCCTGTGTGAAGTGCACACATTTTTCCTGTGCTTTTTTTTTTTTTTTTTTTGTCATTTTATTCTTTTTTTTATTTTCCAGTATTCTGGTTTCCTCCCATCTCGTCTTTGAAGTCCTGTGGAAGAACACAGACAGATGATTCAGTGTGACTATGATCAAGGGATGTGAATTGTCTTTCAAAAGGTTTGGTAAGATCTTTGATTTTAATGGTACACACTCGTTCCCTGAAATGATCTACTAGCTGTCTGCCTGTTTCCTCTATGTAGATGTCTAGACATTTCCTACAAGAAATACTCTAAATAAGATTTTTAGACTGGCAAGTGGCCTGTTGTTTAATAATAAATTTACCAGAAAGGCCAGATTTAAGGGTATTGTTGGTGACATATTTGCAAGAGACATAGTGACCCCTGTTGCAGCTCAAAATATTTGGTGAGGTATGTGACTTTTCTTTGTGAAGTGAGCTGCAGACAACAAGCTTGGACAATTAGGTGGATGATGGCAGGAGATCAAGGCAGTGCTAGGAAAAAAGACTCCCGTGGAAGATTCAGTGTTCAAAATTGTGAAATTTTGTTTGATGACCTGTGGAAGAGATAGAGTATTAGGGTGGAATGGAAGGACCCCCAGGATGCAGGTTTCATTATTAGGGTTCCTCTTAGAGTGGATGTTACAAGGTCTACTTCTGGCTTGATTGAGGGCCTTGTCCACAATATGAGAAGGGTATTCTCTGTCAATGAAGAAACTCCTCATTCTGTGTGCTTCATTACAGAAGTCACCCTCAGCACTGCAGAGGCAGCAGAGTCTAAGGAACTGTGAAAGAGGTCCAGAGATTGAAGGGCTGCAAAGAAAGTAACTCTTTAAGACAGAGGTTTTAAGTCCTGGAAAGCAGAGAGAAGACTAGTATTTTTAAATGATAGAGCTACAGTGCTGCGGTGGGTTGGCACCCTGCCCAGGATTGGTTCCTGCCTTGTGTCCTGTGTTGGCTGGGATTGGCTCCAGCTGACCCCCGTGTCCCTGTGTTCGGATTCAACAGGTTGGAAAATGGATAGATGGATGGACAGAGCTACAGTGAGAGCTTCAACTGTAAGCCTGAGACTTGGATCAAAACTAGTAAAAACATTAATGAATTCCTTTAGCTGTCTTATGGACCAAGAAGCAGCACAATTGTTGCTATATCTATTATACAAGTACACTACAAAGCCTAGGGAGGGAGGGAAGAGATGTTCTTCTACCCCAGCTGATGAGGATAGCTGGGTCTCATTCTAGTATCCATTGCAATGCCACAGGCTTTTTGAAAAAGGTTGTTATCAAAAGAGAAAGTATTGAGGGTAAGAAATAGTTCTGCCAGCGGGATGAGGATGTTTGTGGGAAGGTTCTGAACTGGACACCTGTCTGAGGGCAATGAGACCCTCATTGTGAGAAATGATTGTATGCAGAGAGGTGATGTCCATGGTAAAGATATACTGTATGTTGTTGCACATTGGTGGTGGTTCAAAGTGGGTCTGCTCTCTATGTAAAGCACTTTGAGTGTCTTGAAAAGTGCTCTATAAATACAATGGCTAATCAAATATATATATATATATATATATATATATATATATATATATATATATATATATATATATATATATATATATATATATATATATATATATATATATATATATATATATATTCATTATCAACTATATGGGCGTAAACAGATGCCCTAACCCGACACAGACAGGCAAAGGCAGAAACTTTAAGCACACAACACTAGTTTTATTAGTTTTTCCCCATTGGAATTACTCTAATTCGTTCCCAGCATGACAGTACAGTTCTTTTCTTACAGTTCAAAACACCATAAGGTCAACTTATTCTTCTTGCTTTCGCGTCCACTCTTTTTCAGGTAAGCTGTGTCTTCTGGTGTGATGGAAATACACTGCCAGGCTCCTCAGCTGCCCCTGGCGGCCACCAGGGGAATACACAGGCCTACAGGGAAGCCTTACTCCCAATCTGAGCTGGAAGAACCAGTGGTGACACTGCTGCCCAGGAGAGATGTCCTCCAGTATCCCAGGGGAGGACGCCTTGCAGATGCTCTCTTCCCAGGTTCTTTCATCCCACTGGTATCCTGGCCAAACAACCAGGGATGACCATCACTATATTATATATATATATATATATATATATATATATATATATATATATATATATATAGTGATAAGGTGCTATATAAGCGCCCAATCCAACACAGACTGACAATGGAGGCACGTGTACAAACCAAAGAAAAAGATTTTATTTTTCTTCTTCACTCATGTGCCCACAGGCACTACACAGTCCCATCACCACAAGCACACAAAAGCAGAAACACAAATAAAGTTTCTTCCTCCACCCTTCCCAGGCAGCTTAGTCATCGTCCTCCTCCTCCTCCTCCTCCCAACTCTGGTGCCTAGAGTAGTGACTGCAGGCTCCTCTTATAGCACCCCTGGAAGTGTTCCAGGTGCATGTTGACCTACTTCAGGCTGCACTTCCGGGGGTGGCTGCATCACAGCCCACATGGGCTCAGGAAGCCATGCAGCTCCCCTTGGCGGTGACCATGGAGCCCAATAGGACTGAGCTCCAGTGTTCCATGATTGTGACACCGATGCAACCCAGGGTGGCTGCCACCAAACGTTCCAGGGGACGTCGTGTGCAGCCCATGTTTGTTCCCCCAGATTCAGTGCCAAAGGGGAGTCATGCAGGGTCCCCGCCATATTTTTACATATATATAGAGAATGTACACTATTTAATACAATTATGTGAATTAACTTCCTGTATTTTATAATTGAAGCCCCAGCTAGGACAATGTATAGAAGACAAGGGGGTGAACACAAGCACAAAAAACTGACCTCCTCTGCTCCCTTTTAAGATTCCTGCTGGCCCCTCTTGTCTTCAGCAGGCCCTGCATTCTCCTCAAATGTCCAATTGGGACAATACCCTCAGGGCAGCTGGGAAATAGAGTCCTTTAAGTTGTAGTGCTGCTACAATGTGTCATAATGAGCTGATGTTATGTACAGTATATTAACACCTTTTTGTTCATCATGACTCCAGAGGGGGGTATTGCAATGCTTGTTGGTTGGACATGCAAATAAGAATTTCACTGTACTCTGCACATACAACAGTGTACTACTAACTAACTAACTAACTAACTAACTAACTAACTAACTAACTAACTAACTAACTAACTAACTAACTAACAATGGAAGACTAAGAAGGTTATGTAGCTGTGCATTGATTTTGTTTTCCTAGTTATTAAAGTGGGAGGCACACACTTTTGACTATTCCTTTCACAAAGTAATAGTTTGTGATTTGTTGTAATCATCCAGGTGTATTTTGAGTTTCATTTTAGCGTTCTGAATTTCTCATTGTTTTTCTGGTATGCATTGATGTTTTTCTAAGATTTTTCATGAATTCATTGGAATATTTCATACTTTGTTCTTGGCAAGCTCCTAAGAAATTGGGCCACTGTCCTCAAAATCAATCCACTCAGACTATATGTCTTTGATTGTGTTTTGTTCTGCCCTTGCACCCTAGAAGTGGTTTTGTACCTTCCTCTAGACTGACAGATCTTAATAGCTATTCTCTAGAGCTTGTCTTTTGATTATTGAATAGTTTGACTGTAGACCATGAAGCCGATTTGAAAATTATTTAGATTTATTATTATTTTGTGTTCAAACAGCTCACTCCTAACATCTGTTCAGGATACTTTTTTCACAGTTGAAGATTGAGTTTGACCACTTCGTACTCCAATGTTTCAGTTTTTCCTTTTAGGCTCTACTCTATATAAAAGTACACCTCATAATATCCACATTCAGTATGTAAACTTTCAGTAAACCAGATGAAAAGGGCACTGTAACTTGATGTGCTCATGCGGACTTACTGTTAGTTTTGTGGGCGATGACTGCTACAGACAAGAATATTTACAGCAAAATAATGTTTTTGTTGAACTTAAGAAAATCTCTCTACTGTTTAGACCAGCAAAAGCACCTCCACAACACATTCTTTTCCAAAATCTTATACATAAAAAACACAAAATAAGCAAAAGTCTAGCTCAGACTGCATTTAGTGACTAAATTTTAACAAAGGATTTCTCAGAAACATTGTGCCATACTAATTTCAACCCATAGGCAGTAGAGGGTGCTTTGGGACAGGACATACTGAGATGCAGTATTACGCAAATTGTGCTGATTGTCTTCAGATAACAAGAGGAAAGCTGAGAACCTGAGAAGTTATTAGGGCACCCACATTGCAGGGTCATCATGATGCACAACCCCTTTGGAGAAGGGTGAGAATTTTGTTACAGTCAGAATGATTGGTTATTTTCATAAAGTTAAGGTATTGCACAAGATGCACACAGTTCTTCTTCCTTATCCATCCAATATATATATGTGCTTAAATTTATTAACTGGAACAACATATAAAATGCCATATGCTTCTACTAATACATACTACATCCTGCACTCATCCTCCCCTCCGCTTTATTCTGTTTAAAGTTATGAGAAACTGGAGAGTAAAAGGTGTAAAGCCAGGACAAAGCATACAGTTGTTATTTTTTTCAAACTGGAGTCCATCCCACCAGTGGCAGCATATAATAATAATAATAATAATAATAATAATAATAATAATACATTTTATTTATATAGCACCTTTCCATTGCTCAAGGCACTTCAGACTTTAAGATAGAACAGCCGGGTATACAGTATGTAGCATTGTACAAACCAGGTAAATAAATAAAGAAGATTAAGACAGTAAATTCAGAGAAAAAAGCCTAACAGACAGCATAATTGATGGTCTCGCACACACATACAGGTTACATGAGCATCTTGACATAAAAGTAAAGTGAGAGAAGGGTAATAAAGTCAAGTAGAGCTAAAAGCCTTCCTGAACAGATGAGTTTTGAGTTGTTTTTTTAAAAGAATTCATGGAGTCAGGTCATTCCAGAGTCTGGGCGCTATACAGCTGAAGGCCCTGTCACTCATGGAGTGTAGATTAGTGTGGGGCACAACAAGATTACCAGAATCAGAGGACCTTAGTGGGCAGACAGGCACATAGTGATGGAGGAGGTCACTGATGTTGTTTGGCGTAAGGTCTTTTAAGGCTTTGTAGGTTATTAGTAGGATTTTATATTCGATTCTGTAAGACAAAGGGAGTCAGTGAACACGGAGCAGGATGGGTGCGATGTGCTCACTGCTGCTGGTTCATGTAAGGACTCTTGCAGCCGAGTTTTGAATAAGCTGGAGTTGTGATATAAGATTAGAAGGGGCACCTACAAGCAGTGAGTTACAATAATATGGCTGTGACTAACCCTGGATTGGGCAATAGCCCACCACAGGACACATTCAATCACAAGTAGTCAAATCAGTTATGCCAATCAATTGAATGAGCACATTTTGGGACTATAGGCTGAACCTAAAGTGTCCAGAGACAACCAATGAGAGGAGCATACAGACTCTCATTGGCTGCCAAATCTGTAGCTCAGATTACCTATCCAAACTCTGTTGAACCTGTTAAATCTAAATCAGGGTCATGAGGAGCTGAAGCTTGTCATGGAATATGTCTAACTTTAAAATTATATTGCTGCTAGTTAATTCCACTGAGACACTTGTACAATTTATTTATTATTGAAAATGTCTAATCATCTATGAGTGGCATGCTTGGTGACACTGATGCCTCATTAGCCTAAAATCCTAATTTCAAAATCCATACCTAGTCATTGTGTGGATGGTGTTGTCACAAATTTCTGCATGGGTATCTTTATTGTTTTATTCCTGCTACTCCATTTTTTCTTTTACATCTGAAATGTGTGTTAATTACAATATGTGAGTGGACCCAGTAATGGGCTGGGGTCCTGTCTAGGGTTGATTCCCTACTTGCACCTATAGCAGTTGATTTAGGCTGTTGCTTCCTATGACACAAGCATGCATTATCTAAACAGACTTGATCCAAATCAGGGTCAGTGGGGACAAGAGTCTATCCTAAAAACATTTCTGTGTCCTTGACCTATACATTACCCCATATCTTACTTATTATGCTACCAAAAGTGTTCAGTTTAAATGAATTTGTGATATGAATTTTCTCTGTGATGATCTGGCTGGTTTTCCCGCACCTAATGCTCCTAGGATAGGCTTGGGCTGCCTGCAAGAAGTTAAAATCTTAAAATACAATTCAGATATAACACAAAATATAACCTTAATTCGGAAAAACTTGCGATGTTAAGGAAAATGCAAATAAAGAACAAATCAGTGATTAGTAAGTGATAGCAAATGATCTTTGACCTGAAAATGATATAATAACACATTATGTGCTCTTACAGCTAATAAATTGTATTGCTTTTTCATACTTACTTTGATTTTGATACTTGCAACATATGCAAAAAAAAAAGTTTGGACATTGAAGAATTTTTCCATTTGTAACATTGATCTTCTTTCTTAAAACACTTTAAAAAATTTACGTACTGAAGACAGTGTTTCAGGTGTAATTTTGTCCCATTCATTTTGCAAACATGTTATGCAACAGAACGGGGTCTTGATTGCCTTATTTTGCATTTCAAAAAGCACCACACATTCTCAATTTTGGACAGGCCAGGACTGCAGACAGGACAGTCTATTCTTACAGTTGAAGACACCATAAAACACCAATCTTTTCATTTGCAGGCATGCCTTTGTATTGTACACAGAATGTGTTTTTCCCTTGCCTTGCTGAAATATGCATGAGTGTCCATGGAAGAGATGTCATCTTGATGGCAGCATATTGTGCTTCAAAATCTGTATGTACTGTTTGGCCTTAATGGTATCTTCAGAGGGGTGCAAATTCCTCTTGACCAAGGCACTGACAGAACACGGTCACTGGCTTCTGGGCTGGTAACAGTCTGGATGGTCCTTTTCTTTACTGTTCTAGAGGAGGTGAAATGCATTTCTTCTAAAAAAGACCTGAAATTCATATTTGTCCAACCACGGTACATGTTCCCACTTCACGATAGCCCATGCCAGATATCTGCCCAGAGAGGTTGATTGTACTTCTGGACTTGTAGCAGGAAACAGTCTGGATGGTCTGAAGAACAAAACATGGATTTCTTCCAAAAAAGACCTGAAATACAGATTCGTCCATCCATGGTACAGGTTTCCACTGTGTGATGGTCCACGCCAGATGCCTCCCAGCCCAGAAAAGTCGATTGCACTTCTGGAATGTACAACAGTAGGACCAGTATCTGGACCTTTGTGCGAGGAGAAGCAGAAGTAGCACTGCCAAAATACTACAGAATGAACTCCAGCTGATTACTGGTGTGTATGTTTCTGACCAAACTGTCAAAAACAGACTCCATGAGGGTGGCATGAGGGCTCGACGTCCTCTAGTGGGCCCTGTGCTCACAGCCCATCACTATGCAGCTCGATTGGCATTCACCAGAGAATATCACAATTGGCAGCTCTGCCATTGGTGACCCATTCTCTTGACAGATGAGAGCAGGTTTACACTTAGCATATGTGTCAGATGTGAAAGAGTCTGGAGATGTCATGATGAACATTATGCACGTTATGCAAAAGAAATGTTGACCTAATTTTATAGAATGCTCATTGCGTTGCTCTTTCCAGAGAAATGCAAAGTATCAAACTTCCAAGTTTTGTCTTCCGTTTCCCTGTGCAACACCTAAAAAAGACCCCCACCACCACCTCCCCAGACAATTCAGACTGTCTACTGCTTACAGTAATTTAAAAGATGGGAGGCAGGGGTGAGTGGTGAGGCAGATCTATTTCTGCTGCTGACATCACTTCTTCCTTGTGATGTCACTTGCTTTCCACATCACAGCCACTCACTGTATTTTTAACAGGATGCTGTGCATCTCATGTGTGACTGCATTTAAAGAAGTCAAAATACAATGCATAATTTATGATGAAGTTGATTTACAATTTTTTATGCTTCCTAACTGGACAGATTAATATCCCTGAAGCTTAACTGACTTGGTGTTAGACTGTGATCATTAAGTGTTCCCTTATTTTTTCAGAGAAGTGTATATAAATATATATATATATATATATATATATATATATATATATATATATATATATATATATATATATATACGGTTAGGTCCATAAATATTTGGACGGAGACAACTGTTTTCTAATTTTGGTTCTGTACATTACCACAATGAATTTTAAATGAAAGAACTCAGATGCAGTTGAAGTGCAGACTTTCAGCTTTAATTCAGTGGGGTGAACAAAACGATTGCATAAAAATGTGAGGCAACTAAAGCATTTTTTAACACATGTGGTGGAGAACATATGTAGATTGTTGGGGAGGTAAGAAATTTAAATGTTGTAATTGTGGAGGAGAACACAGTGCAGCATCTACAGGATGTGAGGCATTTAAGAAAGTGAAGGATGTTCAAGAAGTTAAAGTAAAATTAGGTGTATTGTATTCAGAGGTATTACAAAAGTTAAACAGAATTATATGGATAAAGAAAACGAGAAAGCTCAAGCCAAGTGAAATTTGCAGTAAAATTACTCTCTAAAATGATTGGAGATGATTTTAAACTCGACATTGAGATAGCAGCTGCTTATCGCATATACAGATCAAGCACCTTTAAACCTAGGTCTTTTATTGTCCGCTTCGAGCGACTACGATGTAAGCTTGAAGTGATGGCACTTCTCAGACACAAGCAAGAGATTATATTTGAAAATAATCTTATTCGTATTTTCCCTGACTTCTCACCATTAACAGCTGCAAAACGCACAGCCTACTTTAACATTAAAAAGTTGCTACAGAAAGCCGATATCAAATACAGCCTCTTGTATCCCGCCAAGCTGAAAGTGGAAGTTCAAGACCAATATTATGTTTTTTCAAGCAAGGAGGAAGCTGAAAAGGAACTAAAGAAGCTGTTTCCGACACTCTTTTGAAAGTTAATAAGGAGCCGTATTCTGTCAAGGCATGGGAAGGACCTATCATCTGCTGTCGGATCCACTTTTAAAGAGACTGGTATTATATTTATACATCCCTTTGTTTACTTGGACATTATATGTTTATGTCTTAATTACAGTTATATATGTGAGTGTGGAAGTGTGGAAGTAATTAAAGTAGGTTTTTTTTTTTTTTTTTTTTTTTACTACCTTAAAATAGACTGTTTAACATCATACTCTTGGTTTACTGCTATTTCTACTATTACATTACTATTACTATTATATTTATACTATTACATTATACTATTACATTAGGATTTACTATGTTTATCCTAGGGCGGCACGGTGGCGCAGTGGGTAGCGCTGCTGCCTCGCAGTTGGGAGATCTGGGGACCTGGGTTCGCTTCCCGGGTCCTCCCTGCGTGGAGTTTGCATGTTCTCCCCGTGTCTGTGTGGGTTTCCTCCGGGCGTTCCGGTTTCCTCCCACAGTCCAAAGACATGCAGGTTAGGTGGATTGGCGATTCTAAATTGGCCCTAGTGTGTGCTTGGTGTGTGGGTGTGTTTGTGTGTGTCCTGTGGTGGGTTGGCACCCTGCCCAGGACTGGTTCCCTGCCTTGAGCCCTGTGTTGGCTGGGATTGGCTCCAGCAGACCCCCGTGACCCTGTGTTCGGATTCAGCGGGTTGGAAAATGGATGGATGGATGGACTGTTAATGATTATATTTTTGGCAGATAGTATTTAGAATTCAGCTGCAATAGATATCTCTTTGCTTTAATTCTCTAACACCGGTGCAGGGTGGGGTTTGTTTTGTTTTGGATGTGCTCTGTCTCTTTGTATGTCAGAGGAACGGGACATTGTGAAGTGGGATCAAGCCTCAAGTGGGGAGGCAAAATGGGGGGGTGATAAAGGGGGGAGAGAAGGAGAGCAGGCTATATCTAATCTATTCTTCTAATCCTTATAACTATAAATATCAATGCAACAATAGGCTAAAATGCAATAACTCATGGGGAATTTTGAAATTAAGATTAAAACTGTCTCACTACCAGTTAAGACTATAAAATGACATTAAAAACTCAGAATCAATGTCTCCATGACGGGACAGTTAACTTTGTGAGCTGGAATGTTAAAGGCCTGAATCACAAAAAAAAAGAGAAAGAAAGTATGCTCTCACCTAACAGGCTTAAACGATAAAATAGTATTTTTACAGGAAACCCACTTACTAAGCAAGGATCAATTCAGACTGCAAAAAGACTGGACTGGCCAAATGTTCCATTATAGCTTTATAAAGAAAACTAGAGGGGTGGGAATTCTCATACACAGAACAGTTCCATTTGTAGCATCAGATGTAGTATTGGACCCTGAAGGGAGATATGTGATGGTCATGGGCAACTTATTTAACAGTAAAATGATTTTGATAAATGTTTATGCACCCAATGTCGATGATAAGGAATTCATGCAAAATCTATTTGCATCCATTCCCAATGTGAACAGTCATAAAATTATAATGGCTGGGGACTTTAATTGTGTTTTAAATCCACTCTTAGATAGGACTCCTGTGACAGGGGGGACGACATCTAACACTGCAAAGACAATTGCACAGTTTTTAACTGACCACAACTTATCAGACCCCTGGAGGTTTCTTAACCCAAACTCAAGATCATATTCGTTCTACTCACCAGTGCATCATAGCTACTCAAGAGTTGATTATTTTTTTATAGATAATAATTTCCTGCCTACGATTAAATTGTGCAAATATGACACAATTGTAATCTCCGAACATGCCCCTCTAGTCTTGGAGCTAAAATCATTAAGCCCCTCACATTCACCTCGTAGATGGCGTCTTAACCCTCGTCTACTAGCAGACGAGAACTGCACAGAATTTATATCCAAACAAATCAGCTTCTTCCTAGAGACAAACACGCCCACAGAGGTTTCTGCAGGAACACTCTGGGAAACTCTAAAGGCCTTCTTAAGAGGACAGATTATTTCATATCTTTCCCACAGAAATAACTTAGAAACCAAGAAACTGTCAGAGCTAATAAGCGAAATTACTAGAATAGATGAAGAACAAGCCGGGTGTCCAAGTGAAGCTCTTCACAGGAAAAGGCAGGCCCTGCATACAGAACTCAACATCTTAACAACTAAAGAAACTGAACAACTTATTTAAAAGTCAAGACATCATTACTATGAACACGGAGAGAAAGCTAATAAGCTTTTAGCTCAACAAATTCACAAACAAGAAGTTCACAATGCAATACCAGTAATCACCAACACGAATGGAGAAGAAATCATTGACCATAAGAATATAATGCACGCATTTAGAGATTATTATAAATCCTTATATTCTACTGAGTTCAAAGAAGACAACACACAATCTAATGCATTTCTGGATACATTACAGACACCACAAATAGATGCTTTAAGTGCTGAGGAACTGGATAAACCTCTGACGCTAACAGAATCACTAGATGCTATAAAGTCACTTCAAAGCGGGAAATCAGCAGGCCCTGATGGTTACCCCATAGAATTTTATAAGAAATTCTCCACTCAGCTAGCTCCCCTCTTATTGGCAACATTTACAGAAGCTAGAGACAACCAAATACTACCTCAAACATTTTGTCAAGCATTAATCACCGTCTTTCCTAAACAAAATAAAGACTTGTTACAATGTGCATCATACAGACCAATTTCACTCCTGAATAATGATGTTAAGATACTCTCAAAAATTCTAGCTAGAAGGATGGAGAAAGTGCTGCCCTCGGTAGGTGGCTCGATCTGTGCTGGTATCCCGAAGGTTGCCGGTTCGAATCCCCGTCACTGCCAAAAGAGATCCTACTCTGCTGGGCCCTTGAGCAAGGCCCTCAACCTGTAATTGCTCCAGGGGCGCTGTACAATGGCTGACCCTGCGCTCTGACCCCAAAGGTTATGCGAAAACTACCAAATTCCTAATATAAGAAATTGTATAAGACAAAATAAAGAACAAAAAAAAAATAAAAATAAAAATATCACAGGATCAATTAGTTATATCTGGCCCCTTACCAAGATTATATGGAGGGGATGTGATTTATTGCAGATTGCATTCCCTTCACTGCTGGCTAGAAACCTGGTGTGCAAACAAAAGCATAGCGTTTGTGAACAATTGGGATGATTTTTGGGAAAGGCCTGGATTTTTCAGAAGAGATGGTCTTCATCCTAACTGGAGGGGATCTTATGTATTATCCCAAAATATGGCAGCAAAACTGCCTGGTTGACTGATTAGAGCACCATCCAGGCCGCAGTCATGTGATCTTAAATCACAGGCTGTTGTTTATCCCACCTGTTACTTTTCTGAAGCTGTTACCCATAATCTTTGTCTTGGGGCATCCAGTAAATTTAGTCTTGATACAAACCTTAAATTAATTGATAACCAAAAAATAAGGTGTATAATTAGACCAAGGGATAAAACCAGACCCTCCACCAGGGGCATCTGTAATAGAAATTTACTACAAATTAAAACAAAAAGTTTATCACCAATTCAGAAAGAAGCATACAGTTTTAAATGCTGCTTATTGAACATTCGCTCTCTTGGCACTAAAGCTGTTTTGGTAAATGATATTATATTAAGTACAAAATCTGATCTGTGTCTTCTCACCGAAACCTGGCTTAGTAAATGTGACACTGTCCCCCTAGCTGAGGCGTCACCAGATGGATACTCGTTCCTTCATAAGTCTAGAGATTCAGGTCGAGGAGGGGGCCTTGGAATAATTCATTGTAACAAAATGCAAATCACTTCTAAAAATTTAGGCAACTTTACATCCTTTGAAGCATTCATTTTAAATATTAAAACAGATTCCAACACAATTATAGTGCTAGTCTATAGACCACCAGGGCCGTATACATTGTTCATGTCTGAATTTAGCAACCTTTTATCTGACTTGGCTATAAATTATGATCACGTAGTACTGATGGGAGATTTTTAATGTACACATTGATGTGGAAACTGACACTTTTAGCAAATGTTTTACTTATTTGTTAAATTCAGTAGGATTTTGTCAGAATGTCAAAGGTCCAACTCATAATCATAACCACACATTAGATTTAATTATAACTTACAAAGTTGAAATTCAAAATTTAATTATTACTCCATTAAATGAAGTTATTTCTGATCACTACTTAATTACATTTGATTTAGTCCTTCCCTTGCCAACACACTCCCAGATTAAAACAAAGACAGTGCGACATCTAGATTGTAATTCTGCTTCAAAATTTATAGATACTTTGAGTAAGTCGAGTGTAATTGTGGAAAACCATTTAGATCAGTTAACATCAAATGTAAACACGGAAAACAATTTAGATGAGCTAACATCACATTATAATGTGACCTTGAGAGATGCTCTGGACACAGTGGCACCCCTTAAAACAAAAGTGATCAAAGCACATAGAAACTCTCCCTGGTTTAATGAAAACACTCGAGCTCTTAAATTAGAGTGTCGAAAACTGGAACGCAGATGGAGAACAACAAAGCTACAGGTCTTTCAAATTGCATGGACAGAGAGTGTTAATAAATATAAAAAAGCCCTCTTTAAAGCTTGGTCAGAATATTATTCTACATTAATAGCAATAATAAAAATCCTCGGGCACTGTTTAGAACAGTGGCTAAATTAACAAATGGAAATTCAGATCAACAGTGCAAAATACCAACAGACATTAGCAGTACAGACTTTATTAACTTCTTCAATGAGAAAATTAAAAATATAAGATCCCAGATCTCTGCATCACAGTACAAACCACATACTAGCTTAGCAGACCCTGTCTCACGTTGCACTCAGCACTTTAGTAATTTTAATCCTGTAACTGAGCAGGAAGTCTTAAGTTTAATTTCTAAAATGAAGCCCACTACTTGTTCCCTAGATCCAGTGCCAACAAAACTAGTAAAAAGTGCAATGGATGTTCTTGCAGCGCCTATCCTAAACATTATCAATAGTTCATTATTGCATGGCACAGTACCTGATACACTAAAAGTGTCAGTCATTAAACCATTACTTAAAAAGTCAGACCTTGACCCACATATACTAAATAATTATAGGCCTATTTCAAATTTACCGTTTCTCTCTAAAATACTAGAAAAAGTAGTCGCCAGTCAGCTTCAGACACACCTTATGCATTACAATTTATTTAAGAAATTCCAGTCTGGTTTTCGCACTGGTCATAGTACAGAAACGGCACTAACACGGGTTGTAAATGACATTCTGATATCCTCTGATGAAGGAAACTCCACTGTAATTATGTTGTTGGACTTAAGTGCAGCATTTGACACCATCGACCATTCTATTTTACTGCACAGGCTAGAAAATGATGTTGGACTTACAGGCACCGTGCTCGCTTGGTTTAGTTCTTACTTATCAAATCGATTCCAATATGTACAGAAATGTGCTGACAGTACTCCATCATTATACACAGAAGTTCAATATGGTGTCCCGCAGGGCTCAGTACTGGGACCTTTACTGTTTTCACTTTACATGCTTCCACTGGGATCTCTCATTAGGAAACATAATGTTAATTTTCACTCGTATGCAGATGACACCCAGTTATACCTTTCATTTAAATCAAATGAAGTTTCTCCAATGTTGTCTTTAATTAGTTGTGTTAGTGAATTAAAGGAGTGGATGAATAAGAACTACTTGTCTTTAAATACAGATAAAACAGAGATGTTAATTGTTGGAGGGAATGATGCTGATCACAACAATATTTTGTCATCATTTAACTCAGTGGGAATCCCAGTCAATTTTACTGCATCAGCCCGCAATCTAGGAGTTATCTTTGACTCTAGCATGTCATTTAAAGCGCATATTACAAAGTTGTCCAAAACATGTTTCTTCCATCTTAAAAATGTTAGGAAATTAAGGCGCTTTTTAAATAAACAGGATTCTGAGAAACTAATTCATGCATTTATCTCTAGTAGGATTGACTACTGCAATGCGGTGTTCACTGGATGTTCAAACTGTTCTTTATACAGCCTCCAGTTAATCCAAAATGCGGCTCAGGCAGAAGGTGGCATGGCTTTACCTAATTTTTAGTTTTATTACTGGGCAGCAAACATACAAGCCATAAAAACCTGGACATAAATAAATGAACATACACAGGCTTGGTCCGCAATAGAAGTAAAATCCTGCAGTACTTCTTTATACTCCCTGCTCTGCACTCCAATAAATGCAAGTTATCGCAAATATACTAATAACCCAATTGTGCTTTACTCACTCAGAATATGGAACCAACTTAGAAAGCATTTTAAGATGGAAAATCTTTTATCCGTGGCACCTCTGCAAGAGAACCACCTCTTTCAACCCTCGCAAACATAATCAGTTTTTAATACCTGGAAAAGTTTTGGGATTAAAATGCTCAGAGATCTTTATATAGACAACATATTTGCATCTTTTGAACAATTATGTTCCAAATTCAACCTCCCAGCTACACATTTCTTTCACTATCTTCAAATTAGAAATTTTGTTAAACAGAAAGTGCCCAATTTTCCTCATCTCGCACCCTCCACCATGCTGGAAAAAATACTGCTCAATTTTGAGAAATTAAACACCATTTCCGCATTATATAAAATCCTATTAGAGTCCCTACCTTTCAAAGATCCAAGAGGACATTGGGAAGAAGATCTTTAATCAATATATCAGAAAAGGAGTGGAAGGTAGCAAAGCAGAGAATTCACTCGAGCTCCATATGCACAAAGCATAGAATTATTCAACTAAAACTTATATATCGAGCTCATCTGTCTCGCTTAAAACTGTCCAAAATGTTTCCAGGGCAAGATCCAACCTGCGAACGCTGCAACCAAGCTCCTGCCTCACTGGGTCACATGTTCTGGGCCTGCACCAAACTAACATCATTTTGGACCAAAATTTTTAAGTGCCTTTCAGACAGCCTTGGGGTCACAATCCCTCTTAACCCATTAACAGCTGTGTTCGGTGTTCTTCCAGACGGACTTGAAGTGGAGAAGGACAAGCAAATGGTGATTGCATTCACTATACGTTTGGCATGCAGACTTATTTTGTTAAATTGGAAGAATCCTAACTCTCCTCTGATAAGTCAGTGGGAAACCGATGTTTTATATTATTTGAAATTGGAAAAAATCAAATTCTCAGTTAGAGGATCTGTACAGAATTTTTTTAAAACCTGGCAGGATCTAATCAATATTATTTTAGAATAAGAGATATAACTATTACCGCATTTAATTCCCTTCTCCATTTTTTATTTACCTATATATATTTCTTCCTTTCTTTTATTTATTGTTGCCTTACTAAAAAGCCCTAAGCAATTCTCCTTTGGCTAAGCTCTCCTTCTCAGGGGTGGGGTTTGATTTGTCTTTAATTTTTTTTTTGTTATAAATTGATCTATTTGTATGGAATGATTACAATAAAATTAATAAATAAAAATTAAAAAAAAAAAAGAATTATGTGGATAAAGGAGAACTGAATAAAGTACAGAGTATTGAGTTAGGGAAGGAGTGTCAATGTCAATGTTCTCTAAATAAGGATATTGTAAGAGTTGATAAAATGAGCTTTGTGATGTTTATAATACTGTAGATGTAACCAACTTTACAGCACAAACATCAAGTCGTACTGAAAAAAATAGTGAAATCTGAAGAAAAATATTTAGGATAACTAGGTATCACATGGCAAACAGTAAATGAAACCTTAACCCGAGGAACATCATTCCAGAATTGTGAAGGAAAATAAGAAGATTAAAATATTGCAATGGAATGAGAAGTTTGATTGAAGATGTTCAAGATTTAAAAAAAAATACACACCAGATATAGTAGAACCTCTGGTCACGAACGTTTCCGAACATGTACAAATTAGGTTATGATCAAAAAGTTTGCCAAAATGTTGCATCTATTCACAACCACACGCTCTGGTGGTGAACAAAAACACTGGCGGCCAGTTTCCCTATGCACATTCATACTCACCAATGATTTCCCATTCTCTTTTGATTGTTTATACAGGGCCTAACAAAGCAGCTTATGTTGCAAAAGGAGTTACAATGTTAACCAAGCAGAGGCCTCAAGTGCTGGAAGAGGTGGAAAAACTGTTGCTAGTGTGGTTGAACGAGAAGGAACTTGCAGGGGATTGCATAAGCGAGGCGATCATATGTGAGAAAGCCAGGATTCATGGCAATTTGCTGAACAAAAAATCCTTCTTCGAGTGGCGAAGGTGAGGAATTTAAAACCAGTAGAGGATGGTTTGCAAAGTTTCACAAGAGAGTGGCATTTAATTTTTTTTCCGTGTTTAAAACTCATAAAAAAAAGTGTTTACAGCGAATGGTTCGTAAGGGTCTAGTGCGAACTCTTACAATGTTAGTTTTCTCTGTTGTTCAAGGTTTTCTCAGTGTTATTCAATGTTTTTACATTTAGTTTACTATTACACTGTGCATTCTATGGTATAATTAACTATTTTTATGCTTAAAAAATATATATATTTACATACAGTTCGTACGATCTGGAACAGATTAATTGTATTTACATACAATCTTATGGGGAAATTACGTTCGGGTCGTGACCAAATCGGGTCGCGTCCAGAGTTTTGGAACGAATTACGGTCATGACCAGAGGTACCACTATGTCAATTATGCCTGATATAATATGTATTCAGGAAACATGGCTATTGACACATTTAAAATTTTAAATTAGCTGGATATGTTACTATAAAGAGGGGCAGATTAACTGGAGAATGTGGTAGTGTTTCCATTTAATTAGAAAAGGCATAGAGTATAGAGTTGTGAATGTGGATAAAAACTCTGAAGCATTAGTTGTTGACTTTTTTGATAAGGGGGAGTTAAGGTAGTAATGTTTTACAACCCATGTGAAAAATTGTCTTAAGATGCAGTAATAAAATTTTTGGACATGTGGATGGATAGTAAGCTTACATGAAAATCCCATATTGTTAAAACTGTAGATAAAGGGGATCTAAAGAGGTATTGAATATACTCAGATGTCTTTGTGGATACGATTGAGGTGCTATCAGAAAATTGTTATTGACTATATCTGTTTAATAAGGTCAGTATTCGAATATGGATGTGTGACTTATAGGTCTGCTGCATCTTCAAGATTAATGTTTAGAGGTGATACAAGCACAGGCTCTATGAATGTGCTGTGGTGCAATGAGATCTTCCTCAGTTTCAGCCATATTAGCTGAAATAGGAGAGTTTCCATTACAGCTTTGAAGATTACAATTGATGATGAACTATTGGAGCAATTTAAAAGGGCATGGAAATAATCATCCTGTTTAAAAGGTGTTGAATGAATATTGGAAACATCATAAAAAGAGTGTAAGTAGTTTTGGATGGGTGGGTTCATATCAAGCATATAATCTAGGTATACTGAGCTATGAGAAGTCCAACAGTAGTCTGGGGTATAACACCTCCTTGATTGTTTCCACTGCCAATAGTTGATCTAACATTGCATGATTTAATAAAAGAAAACCAATCTGGTACACAAGAATGGAAGATTGTTAGTCAAAGAGAAATTTTATGGAACGATTACACATTTTATAGATGCCTCTAAAATAACTACTAATGGAAGAGTTGGAGTAGCTGCTTATGTTCCAAAATTCCGAGTTAAAATAGTTAAAAGAATTACAAATCATTTATCTGTATATACAGTGGAATTGTTTGGAGATAACAGCGCAAACTTAGGAGATGAGACAGAGAAGAGTAAGATTAACCTCATAGAAAGACAGATAGCAGGCAGCTGAGAAGAAGAATAGTTCAGGAGCTTAAGGGGAAAAGGTGTAAAATAGCTGTAGCAGATCTTAGTGTTTCATCCATCCATCCATCCATTTTCCAACCCGCTGAATCCGAACACAGGGTCATGGGGGTCTGCTGGAGCCAATCCCAGCCAACACAGGGCACAAGGCATGAACCAATCCCGGGCAGGGTGCTAACCCACCACAGTAGTGTTTCATTTAAGTTAAATTATTTAATTTTAAGAAAAAAAAAGTTAAGGCAGTTCTACTAATCCCAAATCATATTTTAATAATGAGGCCAGTGCAATGCAAGTCCTGTTGGATGTTGGACTTTTTCGATGATGGTTTGGAAGAGCCAGTTGTCTATGAGGGCTACATCTGTAGGAGATGCCAGCTGATCCAGCACCTAGAGCTCAGGATGGAGGAGTTGACTGATCTGCATTGTAAAAGAGAATTGGCGGACATGGCCCAGGTGTCCTTTAGAGAGATAGTGTGCACCCCCAAGGTGGCGCAGGAGGGGATTCCAGACCAGATAGGTAGAAATAGGTGGGTCACGGTTACAAGGCGTAAGGTAAAGGGTGCACACTGTCCGGGTAGTTAGTTGGGGACTCAATCATTAGGGGGATTGAAGCGCAGGTGTGCTCCAGAGAGAGAGAGTTTTGTGCAGTGTGTTGCTTTCCAAGTTCACAGTTGGGAGACCTCCCTGGAAGGGTGGATAGGCTCTTGGCCAGAGCGGGGATGGATCCTGTTGTCATTGTCCATGTTGGAACAAATGACATACACAAGAGTAGTCGGTCAGTTCTGTGATCCAAATTCAAAGAGTTAGGTGCCAAGCTAAGGAGTAGAACTGACAAGGTAGTCTTCTCTCAAAGTTCTGCCTGTGCCACGCGTCAGTCCAGGTAAGATTGAGGAGATTAGAAGGCTTAACGCGTGGCTCAAATCTTGGTGCAGGGTAGAAGGTTGTAGGTTTATGGGGCATTGGGACTCCTTTTGGAACAGATGGGACCTGTTCCGCGGTGATGGGTTACATCTGAACTGGAGGGGCACCAATGGAATGGGGAATGGGGAATGGGGGTGGGGGGGGGGGGCAGGGAGTTTAGGACAGGCCAGGTTTAGATCTATACATGGAGGAACAAACAACGGTGTAGAAATAAAAATGCATAGTAATGTAAATTCTAAGCAAACATTTAAATGTAGAAGGAGTAACACATTCAACATAGCTTACCTTAATGCTAGAAATATCAAAAATAAGGTAAGTGAGTTGGAGTTGTTTGTAGCAGAGCATAATTATGATATTATAGCAATAACGAAAACCTGGCTAAATAACAAAGATGGGGATGAGTGTAACATAGAGGGATACACATTTTTTAGGAAGGATAGACGGAATAGAAAAGGAGGTGGGGTTGCTGTTTATGCCAAACAGGATTTAAATGCAAGTCCTCTTCAATTGGATGATGAGCCCCATCTTAGTGAGGACACGTGGCTTTGCCTGGAAAATATTAGGGGAAGAGGTCTTATTTTAGGAGTGTGTCATAGACTACCCAATTCAGACAGTAATTTCAACACACATCTTTTTAGTGATATCAAAAAGGCAAGTTTACAGGGAGATATTATAGTCATGGGGGACTTTAATCATCCAAATATTAACTGGGATAACCTTACAGATGGCGGAGTACAAGAGCAGGAGTTTTTAGAAGTAATCAATGACTGTTTTCTAACACAGCATGTTAAAGCACCAACAAGGGGTGAAGCCTGTCTGAATTTAGTATTTTGTAATAATCAAGAAAGAATTGAAGGTGTAGAGGTGATTGAACCACTTGGGTCAAGTGACAATAATGTAATACAATTCTCAGTATTTTGTAAGAGTGTAGATGCAAAGACTAAATTTGTTAAGTTGAACTTTGGTAGGGCTAATTTTGAGCAGATGCAACAAAGTCTAAGTAGGATACACTGGGATAAGCTTTTAAGTGTGGAGACAGTTGAGGAGAAGTGGAACAGGTTTCAAAATGTTTTGCATGTAATGCAGGACAGATACATATCTACATTTGGAATTAATAGGAAATTTTTAAAAACTGCACAGTGGATTAATAAAGATTTAATAAAGAAGTTGCAAAGGAAAAACTTGCTTTATAAGGCATATAAGACTAATGGCTGCAAAGTGAATCGTAGAGCGTATAAGAACATGAGGGCAACCATCAAGAAGGATATCAGGGAGGCTAAAAGACAGTTGGAGAGGAATATAGCAGGTAAGGCGAAAGAAGACCCTAAGAGATTCTTTCAGTATTTTAGTAGTAAAAGAACAGTCAAGGAGGAGGTGAAGTGCATCAGAATTAGTAAATGGGAATTAAAAGATACAGACAGTGAAATAGTGGATGCCCTAAACTTACATTTTTCTGAGGTCTTCACAAGTGAGCAAGTGGATAACCTCCCAGAGGTAACAGGGACTACTAAGGAGGTACTGAGGGATTTGGAAATTGTAGAGGGAGAAGTGGTGCTCAGATTAAATAAGCTGAAATCAAACAAATCACCAGGACCAGATGATATTTATCCTCGAGTTCTTAAGGAGGCTAGTGAGTACATATATGAACCCTTGACACATATTTTTAGGAAGTCACTGTGCACTGGAGAGATTCTGAAGAACTGGAAAATGGCAAATATCATCCCATAATATAAAAGGTGACAGGGCAGATCCAAGCAACTATAGGCCAGTAAGCTTAATATGTATCACAGGAAAATGAATGGAAGGAATTATTAAGGATAAGATTGAGCAACACCTGGCAAGAACAGGAGTTATTAGGAACAGCCAGCATGGGTTCAGAAGAGGGACGTCGTGTTTTACTAACATGCTGGAATTCTATGAGGAGGCAACAAAAGGATATGATCAAAATGGAGCATATGATATTATTTATCTTGACTTTCAGAAAGAATTTGATAAAATGCCACATGAGAGGTTGGGCATCAAATTTAAAAAGTGGGAGTTCAGGGTGATGTTTTTAGATGGGTGCAGAATTGGCTCAGACACAGGAAGCAGAAGGTAATGGTGCGAGGAACCTCTTCAGAATAGCTGCTAGGGCAGCTGCTATTTTTAATATATATAAATGATTTAGATAGGAATACAAGTAACAAGTTGGTTAAGTTTGCAGATGATACCAAGATAGGTGGATTAGCAGATAATTTGGAATCCGTTATATCATTACAGAAGGACTTGGATAGCATACAGGCTTGGGCAGATTTGTGGCAGATGAAATTTAATGTCAGTAAATGTAAAGTATTACACATAGGAAGTAAAAATGTTAGGTTTGAATACACAATGGGCGGTTGGAAAATCGAGAGTACACCTTATGAGAAGGATTTAGGAGTCATAGTGGACTCTAAGCTATCGACTTCCTGACAGTGTTCAGAAGCCATTAAGAAGGCTAACAGAATGTTAGGTTATATAGCACGATGTGTGGAGTACAAATCCAAGGAAGTTATGCTCAACCTTTATAACACACTGGTGAGGCCTCATCTGGAGTACTGTGTACAGTTTTGGTCTCCAGGCTACAAAAGGGACATAGCAGCACTAGAAAAGGTCCAGAGAAGAGCGACTAGGCTGATTCCAGGGCTACAGGGGTTGAATTATGAGGAAAGATTAAAAAGAGCTGAGCCTATACAGTTAAAGCAAAAGAAGATTAAGAGGTGACATAACTGAAGTGTTTAAAATTATGAAGGGAATTAGTCCAGTGGATCGAGACTGTTATTTTAAAATGAGTTCATCAAGAACACGTGGACACAGTTGGAAACTTGTTAAGGGTAAATTTCACACAAACATTAGGAAATTTTTCTTTACACAATGAATGATAGACACTTGGAATAAGCTACCAGTAGTGTGGTAGACAGTAAGACGTTAGGGCCTTTCAAAACTCCACTTGTTGTTTTTTGGAAGAAATAAGTGGATAGGACTGGAGAGCTTTGTTGGGCTGAATGGCTTGTTCTCGTCTAGAGTGTTCTAATGTTTGCAATCATTCTAGGTTTACGGTGAGTTAAAGAAATAATGCCAAACAGGGTTGTAATATGTTCAGATTAATTTTCAAGACTGCGGAGTATTAAAAATGGACAGACTAATTGTGGATTGGATTTGATATTAGAATTTAATCAGATTTTATTTTGCCTACAAAATATGGGTATATACAGTGCATCCAGAAAGTATTCACAGCACATCACTTTTTCCACATTTTGTTATGTTACAGCCTTATTCCAAAATGAATTAAATTCATTTTTTTCCTCAGAATTCTGCACACAACACCCCATAATCACAATGTGAAACAAGTTTACTTGAGGTTTTTGCAAATTTATTAAAAATAAAAAAATTGAGAAAGCACATGTACACAAGTATTCACAGCCTTTGCTCAATACTTTGTCAATGCACCTTTGGCAGCAAATACAGCCTCAAGTCTTGTTGAATATGATGCCACAAGCTTGGCACACCTATCCTTGGCCAGTTTCGCCCATTCCTCTTTGCAGCACATCTCAAACTCCATCAGGTTGGATGGGAAGCGTCGGTGCACAGCCATTTTAAGATCTCTCCAGAGATTTTCAATCAGATTCAAGTCTGGGCTCTGGCTGGGCCACACAAGGACATTCACAGAGTTGTCCTGAAGCCACTCCTTTGATATCTTGTCTGTGTGCTTAGGGTCGTTGTCCTGCTGAAAGATGAACCGTCGCCCCAGTCTGAGGTCAAGAGCGCTCTGGAGCATGTTTTCATCCAGGATGTCTCTGTACATTGCTGCAGTCATCTTTCCCTTTATCCTGACTAGTCTCCCAGTTCCTGCCGCTGAAAAACATCCCCACAGCATGATGCTGCCACCACCATGCTTCACTGTAGGGATTGGTGCCAGGTTTCCTCCGAACATGACGCCTGGCATTCACACCAAAGAGTTCATTCTTTGTCTCATCAGACCAGAGAATTTTCTTTCTCATGGTCTGAGAGTCCTTCAGGTGCCTTTTGGCAAACTCCAGGCGGGCTGCCATGTGCCTTTTACTAAGGAGTGGCTTCCGTTTGGCCACTCTATCATACAGGCCTGATTGGTGGATTGCTGCAGAGATGGTTGTCCTTCTGGAAGGTTCTCCTCTCTCCACAGAGGACCTCTGGAGCTCTGACAGAGTGACCATTGGGTTCTTGGTCACCTCCCTGACTAAGGCCCTTCTTCCCTGATCGCTCAGTTTAGATGGCCGGCCAGCTCTAGGAACAGTCCTGGTGGTTTCGAACTTTTTCCACTTACGGATGATGGAGGCCACTGTGCTCATTGTCACCTTCAAAGCAGCAGAAATTTTTCTGTAACCTTCCACAGATTTTGTGCCTCGAGTCAATCCTATCTCGGAGGTCTACAGACAGTTCCTTTGACTTCATGCTTGGTTTGTGCTCAGATCAACTTTGGGACCTTATATAGATAGGTGTGTGCCTTTCCAAATCATGTCCAGTCAACTGAATTTACCACAGGTGGACTCCAATTAAGCTGCAGAAACATCTCAAGGATGATCAGGGGAAACAGGATGCACCTGAGCTCAATTCCGAGCTTAATTGCAAAGGCTGTGAATACTTATGTACATGTGCTTTCTCAATTTTTTTATTTTTAACAAATTTGCAAAAATCTCAAGTAAACTTTTTTCAAATTGTCATTATGGGGTGTTGTGTGTAGAATTCTGAGGAAAAAAATGAATTTAATCCATTTTGGAATAAGGCTGCAACATAACAAAATGTGGAAAAAGTGATGCGCTGTGAATACTTTCTGGATGCACTGTATGTGTTTTTTAATGGGTTCATGCACATAAGGATCTTGAAGAGAATGAAAGGGCTTATGGTATGGCTAAAGATGCTGTAAAGCAGTTTGAGGTGGATATAAAAATCCCAATTAGCAAAGCCAAAGCTAAAGCATTGATAAAATCAAAAGTTATTGGACTGTGGCAAAACAGAGGGCATAAGGGGAGGCATTTGTACAAAATACATAAAAATGTTAAGGACTTGTAGGAGAAGGTGGAAAAACAAGAAGGGAAGAAATATTGCTGATGAGATTAAGAATTAGAGAATAATTTAAGATAGTGTGTCCATCGAATAGGAAAACATACATCTGGATTTTGTCAGTACTGTGATCAGCAAGAAACAGTAGGACATGTCCTATTTCACTATGAAGCATATAAAAAGGAAAGGATACAAGGCAGCACTTTAAGAAATGGGGATTAATGGTTTTACTTTAAAAGATCTGATTAGCTATGAAAATAACCATAGTCCATCCCGTAGAGTAGTTCTTCAATATTTAAAGTGTATAGGACTTCATGGGGTGATTTAGTTTGACTTCTAAACTGAGGGTGGTGTTTTTTTTTTTCTACCCCCTGCATATTCTGCACCACCCTCCAGTCCAGTTGGTGGCAGTAATGAACCATAAGTGGAACTGCAAACTACCATAAAAAGCCAAAAGAAGAAGAAACTGGGAGACAAAAGATAAAGAGTAGAAAGAGATGTGAGAACAGCAGTGGGTGGAGAGGCAGAGTAAGCCAGTGTGGGTAAAGGTAGCGTAACCACTTGTGACACGAGAGCAAAGGGTTTGGTGCTCTAGGGGCGGATTTTGCCAGCTGACAATCCTTGAGGAACGGGTGCAGTCACGGTGGTGCCGTGCTGAGCCAAAGCGTCGACGATGTCAAGCATCCCTTCATGCTCCCGAGGTGGCAGTGGAACGGGAAGCCTTGGTGATCAAATTGATAATTACACAGCCAAGGTATTGTCTTCGGCCGTGAGTTCACCTTAGTTACAGATCACACACCTTTACAATGAATGGCCTTGCCCAAGGAATTGCACTCGCGTGTCACGAGGTGATTTTTAGACCTACAGACTTATAAGTTTTCCCTTGTTCATCGGCAGGGCTCTCCCCACGCCAATGATTTTTCTCAGGTTCACAATCTATTGGTCAGGAATGCCTGACCTAATGGGTCTGGGGGTTTTGTGTCACATATGTGAAGCAGCTAAATGGCAAAAAAAAAAAAGGGTAATTCCATGCCAGACCCAGGGGTGGCAGAGTGCACTGATCCTTTCTCTTTTTCTTGTGCAGACCTACCACGGGAAATTCCGCATGGGCCGATGACATCACTTCCAGTTCCTGTCCAGATGATGTCATTTCCCCTGTCCAGCTTTAAAACCACCATGCTTTTCTGCTACCTCAGTTCTGTTTTGGACTCAAGCCTGTAAAGACGTATTTCTCATATTTTCCCTTTTTTTTTCAAGCCAATTTTCAAATATGCAGGATGGCTGCTGCAAACCTTTTTGTAGTGTCTTTTGCCTCTTTTCACACCACTTAAAAGTTATATTCTCATATTATTGCCAACATGTTCACATTGATAAACTAAAAGGAGTGCCAATTTATTTGTTTGCTCCTCCCAGCTTTTCACTTTCATGTGAGCCAATTTTGTATATCGGTCATTGTTTGATGATGGGGAAAAAGAGAACAGGCATTTGTTACTCTTCGATAGATTTACTTTATTTATCTAACTGTATGAACTAATGGGGGTTGACACAACATCAACAGGAAATGAAAACAAAATCTATTCCAGTTTGAATTTAAGTGCCAACTTCTTTCACTTCAAAGCATTTACATTTACTAAAAAGATATAAGCAGTTCTAGCTAATGACATTAACAACAGTATCTGGTTGCCTGCTAAAACCTGGCTTATAGCTATAGATCCCAGACTGATATTTAGTGACATTATATTTTGAATATCACCATACTCCCTAAACAAGATTATATTCGTTTAGGACCAAAGCATAAACTACAAAACCGGGCACCTTCAGTAGACCTTTTCCATTACTGATTCGGTGGGGTTTCTCGAGACGGTGAATGGCCCTGGATCGTCTCACATATTTAGGTAATTATCACCCCCAGTATTAAAATGCATTCATTTATTGCCACTTTGAAAAACCTGATATCCGTGAACAACTTTATAGGATCTACTTAGGAAGTTCAGATATAATTTCTGCATTAATGTCCAACATTTGCTTCTTGATCTTTTGAGCCAAAGCTTGCAAGGGCATTGAAAACATGTCAGAACTATCAATACTTACACCTAAAGCAGAACTGGGTGCAGATCTCACCATATCACTCATATGAGAGTGAGTGGAAAAATCAGTCTCTAAAAACGAAGGCACTGATCCTTAATTTATGTGAAATGTTTCAACTGTATTCGAATATTGTATTGGGTCTGTTGTTTTATTCTGATAGACGTCTGGAACATCTTATTTACAATCATTAAAATTTTAAGCATTAAAACTCCTTGCTCAAAAACAAGTGGTTTTCCTTTATTACCTACTTTGAATGTAATTCTATTTTTTTAATTAAAGAATCATCATCAATGGGTAAGGTATAAATCTACAAGGAGACAATGCTGCATACATTTATGATTTCAAAGTATTAAAAAAATACACTGCATAAATAAAGCTACAAATCAGTTTTAGGTCAAGATATGCAATAGTTGAAATTAAGAGAGGTGGACATCTTTGACTTGTTTTCCAACCATCAGTGACAAGGTTTCTTTTTCAGGATACAAGAGACACAGTAAAATTCTGAACATTTTCTCAAAGTACATTTCTACTGTACATTCTAAAGTCTTAAGACTGTTATAGAATGCAGGCACCTCATTGCGTTTGTGGCATGCATTTTGGAAACAGCCATCTGAAATGTAATTTAATATATAATATATATATATATACACATACATACATATACACATATATACATACATATACACATACATATATATACCTAAGGTACCTGATTTACCTAAGGAAAAGTCATCCCTGATGGAGGATCGCAGGAATCGTGGGAAAGAGGGGTCCTTTCCTTGGATTGGCTGGCCCAGCACTGTTTCAGCCGTGGAATGGCCAAATGGGGGAGGCAGCTTGATAGATTTAGGTCTCCAGGACTCTAAAAATATCCAAATCTTATTATGTGATATCATCTACTGTTAAATTCTGCTCTGTACTTCCAAAAAAATTTTTTTTTTTTTTTTTACTTCAAAAATTTTTTATTTTTTATTGAGTATTTGTTCTGTTCTGTGTATTGTATTGTATTGTATTGACCCTCTTCTTTTGACACCCATTGCACGCCCAACCTACCCGGAAAGGGGTCTCTCTTTGAACTGCCTTTCCCAAGGTGTCTTCCATTTTTCCCTACAAGGTTTTTTTTGGGAGTTTTTCCTTGTCTTCTTAGAGAGTCAAGGCTGGGGGGCTGTCAAGAGGCAGGGCCTGTTAAAGCCCATTGCGGCACTTCCTGTGTGATTTTGGGCTACACAAAAATAAACTGTATTGTATTGTATACACATACATATATACACACACACACACACATATATATACACATACACACATACACATACATATATACCATAAAGACGCCATCTAAGTTAGGAAGAAGACAAGTGTATCTACATTGTCTTTAAGTAGTCTTACCATTTAACACTGCATGTAAATTTAGACTCAAAGCTAATTTACATCAGGAAAAGTTTCACTGTTTTTTTTAAATGTATTCTCATTTATACGACTTAATCAAAGAAGTGCTTTAAAATCTTGCAAGTTCTGAGATTCTTCCAAGACCTGATGCATACATCAGTCCCCATCAACTCAGTGGTTAAATTCAGAGACACTTTTGCCACAATCCAGTGCTACCAGACGTCAGTATTAAAATACAGGTTACATTTGGAGTCTGCTGGTTACAGTAACAACAAAAACGTGTGAGTTCTTACTCAGTTCAGCAACAAGCATGGATTAATTTAAATAACTGAATTAAAGTTCCAGTATAGGTACTTGCGTTTTTATATAATTTCTATTAAACTCTTAGCACTAAGCTCTAAGATGCTTAAAGAGATGTGTATAGCTAGGATGGTTCATCTGGAATGGGTTAACAATAAAAAAATAAATCAAAATGAAATATTCAGTTTTGTGCTATATGTTTGATAGACTCTGACCCCATTAACAGTATAATTATATCCCAAAGTACAAGCCTATGGGAAAGAAAACCAGTACTTCAGAACTATCTTTTTATCAAAAATCTGAGTGAGATCAGAAATTGTTCTGAAGAACACCACCCGAGACAAACCACTCAATTATTCAAGCTGTTCTGGAGTTTTTTAACAGTTAATTTGTGGGTGGAGCCAATGACACTAGCTTTTGACAAATTTAGTCACTTTGAAAATGTTGAATTTTTAAGAAAGGGTGAAAAACTGCAAAAAGGTAAACAAATCATGTAACTGTGTTTCCAAATTAACTTCACAACACTTAGAAAAAGTACAGAACATTGCCAGTTTTCCTAATGTAAATAACACTGATATTCATACACCAAAATGACATTTTTTTTTAATTATTCACACATGAAAAAAAATAAAGAATATCAAACTTAATATGCACATTTTATAACAAATACCCTTTATATCCTGGAAATACTGATTCCAAGTATTCCCAGAGTCTTAAAGTTCCAATAACAGTAATGTTCATTGTATTTCAATACATTAGGATTCTTTATTTATTCCAAACTGCATTTTTTGTAATAATGACACTACTTGCAGCATTTCAATACATTAATAAAATAATCAAATTATGAAGAAAAATCCAGAACACATACATCCTTGGTAATAATATCTCTTACAACAACAACAAAAAAGTATACAAAGTGAGAGAATAGAAAATGTAGCTTTTATGGAAATATTGCAAATAAGCAGCTTTCCAGAACAAAGTATCTGGCACTCTACCATGCTTGTGATCTTCACGTCAATTCAGAAGCATGGTATGTGCAAAACATGACCTAGCACAACACTACTAAGACCACAATTCACATCATCAATGAAAAATGGGAGAGCGCAGAATATTTTATAAACATCAAAATACCAATCCTTTTCTCATTTCTGTATCAAAACTGAATTCAAAGAAAGTGCAAATTTATTATAAAAAAAGCACACCCAAAAGTACTGATTATGTAAATATGGCTCAAAACAGCAGCAAGGCCCTACTAGAGGGGTGACAAATGTTACTCCCACTTTTTAAAATGGTGCCCATTCAAAGAATCCTCATTCAGGAAGCCTCACACATATTAAAGAGGGAACACTTGGACTGGCAAATATTACAGAGTGCACTTTTATTCAATTTATTTACAAATATACTGTTGTTTTTTGGAGCCTAGAAAAAATTTGCTGGTAAGACTGGTAAGTTATCTTCATATTGATGAAAGTCAAATTAGCAAACTGATACTGCCAGCTCCTTGATAATCAACAAAAATGCTCCTTACAACTCAATTGTCCTTTTATAAATAATACCTTTACAGTAAAGAAAGCTCAGCAACAAAAAGACACAATTGCTTGAGCAGATTTCAAAAAAAAAAAAAAAAAAAAAGGTTCAGCAAAAATCAAGTGTATCTATAACATGTAAGGCAACTGCACTCACATTTCAGCTGTGTCAAATCATGGAAATCTACTGTGACAAAAATAATATATATGACACATGGATAGTGGAACAAATTCATAAAATCTACCAACTACTCCATAAATATTACAGAACAAAGAAACAGTGACAAACGAAACAGAACACATCTCTTCTCATTAAGATGACTGTAATGCCTCTAACAAACTGAAACATTACATAGTGCTGACAGCTACCTGAAAAAACTCAGTGCTCTTTAAGAAGGTCCTATTTTAACTGCAGAGATTTTTAACTTCAATCCCTGTAAGGCATGTGTCTTATTTTGCCAAAAAAAAATCTTGAATTTAGCACAATGGTGACAAGTCAGAGTGCTTTTAAACTGAAATGTTTGGTAATACTCAAATGATTAGAATGTGACTGTGTAAGATTCCACTCCTTGATAGCATAAAGTTAATAAATTGTCCTACCTGGCATAATTTTAAATACATTCCTAAATCCTTGCAAGCTGTGTTCCCTAAAGTTAATTTTTGAAGTAAACACAACCCATCCACTATCTTTTTCACAGCCAGTTAAACAGCATTAACTCAGGATTGTTTCCGTATTTCTTTATAAATGATTTTAAAAATTTCCAGTGGAACTTGTACATGTGCTTTGACAATATCACTATTTTCGTTGAATGAGAGTCAACACATATGGCTTTCCCTTAAACCAACACCATTCCTTATGTAAACTGCCTTTAAACATTTTAATTGTGAAGCATCATGCGTATCACAGCTTTTCACATAAGCAACACTAGAACAGTAGTGTTTCCAGTCTTTATCATACAGCTTATTGCAGCAGCTTCAAGTTTTCTTTCCATATTTTGTGTGAAGATAATTATGTCTGCAGCTAACCTTCACAGAATTCAAACCTAGGAAGAAAACAAAAATAGTTAAACAGGTTTGTGCTTTTGTGTGGCATGGAGGCTAGTCAGGGTGGAGATTATCTTTATCTGTCCATTTTTAATCCACTTTTTCAGGGTAGCAGGAAGTCTATCCTGTTAGCTTTAGGCAAAAGGAAATAAAAGTAAATCCTTCCACCACTTGGCTCCTTTCAAACACAAGCCTACACTCATTTACTTACATTAGGTTAATTCATGGTAACCAATCAAACAGATTATCTTTTAGATGACAAGTGGAAAACTACATTGTAAACAATGGCGCCATCTATATTTCAGTCGGAAATTTGCTGTTAACAATGCTTTCTCCTTGATCATTTACTTCTTATTTATTTATTTGGTAATTTACCGTTTTTTTGTCTGCTGGTGCACAATAGGTGTTATTCACGGAGCCTGGGTTGCTCCTCTTCTGTAGGACACTGCTTGAATAGTGCAAATACTGTAAAGGTCTGTTCCCTAAATGAAAGTAGAAAAAAAATCATTAAATGTAATAAATTTATCAGAAACTAACTTGTCTATTCAAAAACAAGGTACAATGTTAAAATAAGAGGCTTTTTAAATAAACATTATACATCTGTAATCTATGAGCATGTAAGAACTGGTATACAATATTTTTTCAATTGATTTTGGTCCACCCTGTGTAGTAATTAAACTGAAGCAATGATTCCCACCACTCTCAAAAACACACCTACAGACTTTAACATCACCCTTCTTGACATTTAAAAACATCAAAGAAATCCCAATAAAAACATCAACGGACAAATCCTGTTTCAAGGGAGTAAAACAAAACATCACTTAAACACTTTATAAATAATGATTCCATACTCAAAAGTAATTCCTACTGGAGATAATAGCAAGGGACCAAAACCCTTACTGTAATTAGTTCGTCATTTAAGCAAAACCACTTCATGAAGACTGGAAGAAGAGGGGTTAAAATCTACTTAGGTGAACTGTACATGAGCAAAATGGTTATTTGTCACTGTTAACACTTACTACAGGAAGATGCAGGGCCTCCATTGAAATCCATTCAGTATACAAAGTAAATGGTCCCCATTACACTTAAATAATAATATTAATGTTTATACTAAACACTATACTTTCTAATTAACTAGCTAGCTGTGATAACCTGTATGCAATATTTGTACACTGCATCCGGAAAGTATTCACAGCACATCACTTTTTCCACATTTTGTTATGTTACAGCCTTATTCCAAAATGGATTAAATTCATTTTTTTTCCTCAGAATTCTACACACAACACCCCATAATGACAACATGAAAAAAGTTTACTTGAGGTTTTTGCAAATATTATTAAAAATAAAAAAAAACTGAGAAATCCCATGTACATAATCACAGCCTTTGTTCAATACTTTGTCGATGCACCTTTAGCAGCAATTACAGCCTCAAGTCTTTTTGAATATGATGCCACAAGCTTGGCACACCTATCCTTGGCCACTTTCGCCCATTCCTCTTTGCAGCACCTCTCAAGCTCCATCAGGTTGGATGGGAAGCGTCGGTGCACAGCCATTTTAAGATCTCTCCAGAGATGTTCAATCGGATTCAAGTCTGGGTTCTGGCTGGGCCATTCAAGGGCATTCACAGAGTTGTCCTGAAGCCACTCCTTTGATATCTTGGCTGTGTGCTTAGGGTCATTGTCCTGCTGAAAGGTGAACTGTCGCCCCAGTCTGAGGTCAAGAGCACTCTGGAGCAGGTTTTCATCCAGGATGTCTCTGAACATTGCTGCAGTCATCTTTCCCTTTATCCTGACTAGTCTCCCAGTCCCTGCCGCTGAAAAACATCTCCACAGCATGATGCTGCCCCCACCATGCTTCACTGTAGGGATGGTACTGGCCTGGTGATGAGCGGTGCCTGGTTACCTCCAAATGTGACGCCTGGAATTCACACCAAAGAGTTCAATCTTTGTCTCATCAGACCAGAGAATTTTCTTTCTCATGGTCTGAGAGTCCTTAAGGTGCCTTCTGGCAAACTCCAGGTGGGCTGCCATGTGCCTTTTAGTAAGGAGTGGCTTCCGTCTGGCCACTCTACCATACAGACCTGATTGGTGGATTGCTGCAGAGATGGTTATCCTTCTGGAAGGTTCTCCTCTCTCCAAAGAGGACCTCTGGAGCTCTGACAGAGTGACCATCGGGTTCTTGGTCACCTCCCTGACTAAGGCCCTTCTTCCCCGATCGCTCAGTTTAGATGGCCGGCCAGCTCTAGGAAGAGTCCTGGTGGTTTCGAATTTCTTCCACTTACGGATGATGGATGCCACTGTGCTCATTGGGACCTTCAAAGCAGCAGAAATTTTTCTGTAACCTTCCCCAGATTTGAGCCTCGAGACAATCCTGTCTCGGAGGTCTACAGACAATTCCTTTGCCTTCATGCTTGGTTTGTGCTCTGACATGAACTGTCAACTGTGGGACCTTATATAGACAGGTGTGTGCCTTTCCAAATCATGTCCAATCAACTGAATTTACCACAGGTGGACTCCAATAAAGCTGCAGAAACATCTCAAGGATGATCAGGGGAAACAGGATGCACCTGAGCTCAATTTTGAGCTTCATGGCAAAGGCTGTGAATACTTATGTACATGTGCTTTCTCAATTTTTTTTTATTTTTAATAAAATTTGCAAAAACCTCAAGTAAACTTTTTTCACGTTGTCATTATGTGGTGTTGTGTGTAGAATTCTGAGGAAAAAAAAAGAATTTAATTCATTTTGGAATAAGGCTGTAACATAACAAAATGTGGAAAAAGTGATGCGCTGTGAATACTTTCCGGATGCACTGTATATTTTTTTAACCAAAGGCTAATATTAGCATAGAGTGTGATATGGTAGCGCTGCTGCCTCGCATTAACACTAGAATTACCAGAGCCTACGAAAAAACTTGTAGACCCATCCCACCTTAAATCGCTTCTTAAATCCGTTCGCACCTCTCCGCCATCGTCTTTTGTCTTCTAAATGTGTAGATAAAGACAAGCTGCAAGCAGCCGGCTATTCCATCCCCCCACCGACTTAGAATGTGCACAAACTTCTCCCAGCTCATGCCTTGATTGATTATCTGGGAGTGAAGTGGAGTTTTAGAGTGGAAATAATAGATTGTTATTTGGATGTGTGTTCCGTTTCTACAGTAATCTCTGTAAACACATTTTTAAACACATTTTTAAAACACATTTTTTTCATATTCTAGTAGTAAATGACAAAATGTAGGCATAAACTATATAATGTATGAAGCCTGAAGTCCAAATATCAAAGAAACACTTTCACGAAAGGTACAAATGTAACAGAACAAGTGCGCTTTTATTCAAAAATATAATTGCGGAAAAAAAAGCCACCTTAGTGTGTGACATTGACACTTATTTACTACGACTGCTGCCGAGTCGCAACAGTATCAGTTGCTGACTGGGAATCAAGAGGTCATGAGTTTGATCCTGCTCGACTTCCTTTTCAGAAGTGAACTGCTCTTATTTTTACTATTTTATAATAAAAAGATACATTTGATTTCAGTCTGTAACAGCCGGTGTAATTTATGATATTTGTAAAGGTTAGCTTTGTTTTTGTTTTTTTTTTATTCACTTTTCATTCTCTCAGTCGCGTTCAGGATCCTTCCCTACCCCATCTGACACTGCTGTTTTCACATAAAGACGCGCTATAGCGCTGCAGTGTATCATGATACATATGACCACGTGTTTTTTTTTTTCCCAATCTTGCCAGTCCCCACAAGTTGCTGTATGCTGTTTCTTTTGTACTCCAGGACATACAGAGGAAAGTATAGTAAAGAGCAGTAACTTCAGCGCTATATGCAATCAGACACTCCCCATCTGACACATTTATGTTTTCACATAAAGACGCGCTATAGCTCACCCAAGGAGCACCCTTCCTACATTTACGATATGTGTACTTGTTGCAGTGTACGCACCTCTCTGTGCTATGGTTCCTATTACACTGAACAAGCACCTGTAATTTGCAGCTCTATTCATCATCTCAAAACACCACGCACATCTGATGATTGCATATAGCGCCGTCTTATTCAGTGCGCGCAAGAACATGCAGGTGGCCAGTTGCTGTGTGCTATAACATGCTGGCGGTGATCAACTCACATTTTAAAAAAAAGAAAGACAAACATATGTGACGTTTTGATGAAATCATTTTATGACGCGAATAGTACCAATTAGAAAACATCGTCGAAGTAATGCAATATTATTTGAAAACAAACAGCGTCAGATTGGGTGTGAACTTATACTGTGGCGCTGTTTGAGTCAGATCAGAAGCTGAATAAGCTGAATAAGCTCCTGTTCTGACTCTAAGCAAAAAAGCATGAATTAATCAACAGAAATAAGCTCCTGTTCTGACTCTAAGCAAAAAAGCATGAATTAATCAACAGAAATAACCGCGATTGACATTTTAAACTTAACGATTTACAGTGCATACCAATTTATAAATTTTATGTCCGTTTGAGGTTACAAAGAAAAAAAAAAAAAAAAAAAAACACTTCCTCCCCAGCGGGGAATCGAACTCAGGTTTCTAAGGCATGGCAAGGCTGTTGTGCTCTGATTCTGCAAACCTTAGCGTTACGCCACGGAAGGTGTTGTATCAACCCTGATCCTTTTCTGAAAGTGTTTATTTGATGTTTGGACGTCAGGCTTCACACATTCTACAGTTTATGCCTACATTTTGTAACATTTATTACTACAATATGAAAAAGTTTGTTTTAACACTGTGTTTACACAGATTACTGTAGAAACAGAACACACATGAAATACGTGTGTTCCAAATAACAATCTATTATTTCCACTGTAAAACTCCAGCATTTCAGTCATTCCCAGATAATCAAACAAGGCATGAGCTGGGAAAACTTAGTGAACGTTCTGCAACGGTGGGGGATGGAATAGCCGGCTGCTTGCTGCTTGTCTTAATAGGCACATTTAGAAGACAAAAGAGAGGTGAGAATGGTTTTAAGGTGGGCCGGATTTACGAGTTTTTTCATAGACTCTGGTAATTCTAGTGTTAAGGAGACCTGGGTTCGCGTCTCGGGTCCTTCCTGCATGGAGTTTGCATGTTCTCCCCGTGTCTGCGTGGGTTTCCTCCGAGTGCTCCGGTTTCCTCCCACAGTTCAAAGACAGGCACGTTAGGTGGATTGGCAATTCTAAATTGGCCCTAGCGTGTGCTTGGTGTGTGGGCGCCCTGCCTGGAATTTGTTCCTGCCTTGCACCCTGTGTTGGCTGAGATCGGCTCCAGCAGATCCCCGTGACCCTGTATTAGGATATAGCGGGTTGGATAATGACCGACTGTTTTATGGTGGTCAAGGCTTTGGACCTTGGACTTCAAACCCTGAGACTGTGGGTTCAAATCCCACTAATGGCACTGTTTGACCATATGCAAAAACAAAACAAAAAAGTAATCAATTGCATCTGAAATTCTGTTAGTAGCCTTGGATAAAGGCATCAGTCAATTAATAAGTAATAATATTGTTAGGTCAGCGAAGCTGCTTACTCTTGCACATACAGTTGTCCGTGAGGAAAATATTCCAGCACTAGACCAATTCTTAATTTTTTCTGTTTTTCCAGGTGACTTGGATTTTGCTGCTGGCCACTACAAAACAGAATTTTGCATGAAAGAATAATCTTTTGAATTCAAATGGGTGATTAGTATGAATAGTGGGAAATTTAAGTATATACTGTAATGAATTACTGTAGAGGAGTGGAAAAAAAAAATATCAACAAAGACTAAAGATTTATTACGGTTTGAGCCAATGGTCTGTATATAGATCAAAACATTGGAAAAATTGTAATGTGTTGATAAGGGGGAGGAAGGTTACCACTTAAAAGATCATGGGCCTCATGTATAAACGGTGTGTACTCCCGTTTCCACGCTCAAATCGCGATGTATAAAACCTAAACTTGGCATAGAGCCACACACATTTTAATACTAGCTCAAATCCTGGCATACAAAAGTTCTTCGCTCAGTTTTGCAAACTGGCGGCACCCAGCATCAAAGCAGTGCTTTTGTTCCAGTGTGGTTTCCCTTTCTTTTTTAGATCCACATCTCTGACACGGCTTTATCATACACACTGAAATTAACCGCATATTGTTTATTAGTTTAAGGCATTTGACTGTAATTAACCTGTAACAATATATGGAATGGCCAAACTATTCCAAATACCATAGCTGCTTTAGTGTTGTTACTCTCTCTGCACCTTCTACTTTCAGCTGCTCCCATTAGGGGTTGCCACAGCGGATCATCTTTTTCCATATTACTCTCACTGCACCACTTGAAGTATTTATATCACTGTATCCGAGTGTGGAATCACAGGTCTACAGCAGCTGATTGGAAAGAGAATTATCGGTATACAGCATCAAGCACACGCTGCCTCAGCCATGCTGCCTATTGAACTGCTCTCATACGGCAAACGCTTCTGAGCCTTTGGAAACCATTTCATCCCAAGAACTATAAACTAGAGATGCACGATATATGAGAAACTGTATTGTTATCGGCCGATGTTCATTAAAAATGGCGATATCGAAATCAGTCAGATGTGTACATTTAAACCAATACTGTCTATATATATATATATATATATATATATATATATACACTGATATAATTTGGGCTAATCACTACATAATTAAATGTTGGTTTCATTGTTCAGTGAGGCAGACATTGAGCTGCAGAAAAACCTGCATGCAAGCACTCACACAAAAAAAGAGCTTCCTTGTCTTACTGACAGGAGCACTATGCGCGTTGTTTACTCATTGGGCAGATATCGTTAAGTAAAGCAACATGTCAGCCACGTGGTCATATTTTTCTGTGAAAAATGAAGACAACGTAGTTGCTATCTGCTCTGCCTGCAAAAATTAAATAATATGAGGAGACTTAGAATTAAATCCTTCAATATCACAAATTTAATTACCCATCTGAAGAACCATCGTAACAAATTATACACTGAATTTTTAGCAACTAATGCTACCAAAACGAAAGTTAAGTCAGACGTTCGCGGTAGCCTCATACAGAAAACCCTTCAGAACATGAAGACATTTCCTAAAGACAGCACCAGAGCTAAAGGCATAACTACTAACCAACTTACGGACCAACCTTTTTCCCTAGATGAGGACGAGGGATTTCGCCAGCTACTACATCATTCAGAACCTCAGTACATTCTTCCAGATACTTTGCAGATGTCTCACTGCCTGCATTATATGATATGATTGCTACACATATCCACAAGTTTTTAAGAAACAATGTCACCTGCATTAGCTTCACTACAGATATGTGGAGCACAGAAGTCAGACCCATGCGTATGTCGAGTCTAATGGCACACTGGATTGATGAAAATGTTAAGGCAAAAAGAGTTCTCATTATGCAACTTTCATTGCACAAGCTTTCGATTCCATGTTAACGAAGTGGAACATTTCAAAAAGTAATGTGCACATTGTGCTTCGTGACAACGCTTGCAATATGGCAAATGCTATGGAAGAAAGTGGCATTAAAAGTTTAAGCTGCAAGGCTCTCACTTTGTAGGTTGCTGTAAATGAAGGCTTATTGAGCCAGAGAAGCATCTCCGACTGTTTTGCCATTGGGAGGCAAATAGTTACTCATTTTAAGCACGCGGCTGAGAGAAACACAAACAGACCTTGGTACAAGAATGCTTCAGCAGGACATGCCGACATAAGCACGCATTCATTTATAATTGCGGATGTGATTCCATTTGTTGAAGCGCTTAAAATTCTGCTTAGTAAATGTGACAAGACAGATTTTGGAGTTCAGATGGGGGAAAAAAAAAAAAAAAAAACATCACACTTTTGGAAACTGTCACAAAACGCTTCAGTGGTGCATTCTCTGAACCACTATACTATCAATCTACTGTCCTTGATCCATGGCATAAAGATCAATTTTTGACCGAGATACCAAAAAAACAAGTGCAAGAAGCACTTGAGAAACAACTGGCTGATAAGTCAGCTGGTGAAGGAAATGCAAAGAGCAACAGCAAACCACAACAGAAAAAGATTTACACTCGTAGAGATGTTGCTGCTTCATTGTTAGAGATGTATGAAGAAATTCTTGAAGAAAATTTGTATGTGGCTGCAAAACCAAATTCAACTGCCGCCGAGTTAAAATAACAGAATCATACAATTATCAACAATCCATATTACTAACCGAGAATGCTAAACCGGATGGACTCAGGGACATCCGGCCATGGGCCGTAGCCGCAAAAAGACGTACTGCGCAGGCGCCCCAAGAAATGAGGGGCCGCGAGAAGCGGATGAGGGGCCGCGAGAGGCGGACAAGACCACAGAAAAAAGGAGTCAAAGAAATGAGGCGGAAAGAGCACAGAAAAAAGTTGCCAAACGCAGGCAAAGCACGAAACCCATTGCACACGAAACTAGCACACAAAAAAAAAGAAGACGCTCGCGCACAACAGCAAGGCACCCCCCCCCCCTACAGGCACCGGACAGGACACACACCAAGAGGGGGATTTAACAAGCCCATGGAACACAAAAAAAAAAGAACACAAAACCAACCCACACACCCTACAAGCAACGGATGGGACACACAAAGAGGGGGATTCAACAAGCCCCTGGAACACAAAAAGAAAGAAGACGCTCGCGCAACATCAATAAGAAGTGACACCCAAAGCCACATATCTAAAGGAAACGTCCATATTAAACATACGTCATCTCAACACCTTCACACTAGGCAGCATAGGTGGATCTCCTTACAATAAAGCACTATTAACCGTTCAACTGCAGAAAAGGCTCCATATTAACAGTGAGTGCGATCCTCCTTATTACTTAACCATATTTCGCACGCTGAGGAACAAACAAGTCATGAATACACGGTCACGGGTACAAAACGATTCAGATCGGATAACGGGACCAAACACACGAACACGAATGAAACAAAAAAATACACGGGGGCGCATACAACGCACTTTGGAAACTCAGGGAGAAAAAATGTCTCGGATCAAAAAACGCAAAGCTCAAGTAACCCCGTTACAGAAATGTGCCCAAATGGACAGACACAATGAACGTAGACGCATACAGCGCGCGTCTCAAAGTGCTGCATCGAAACAAGCACGATTTCAAAAAAAGGAGCTTGCGACTCAGACATACAAAAAAGGGAGCGAATAGACGGAATAAATGAACGAAGACGTGTACAACGCGCATATGTCTTGCCACAAAACAAGCAAGCAAGACTCCAAAAGCAGAAAGCTCAACTGACCGACATACAAAAACGGACAAGGCTCGATACAAACAATGCACGACATAGACTGAAACGGACTTTTAGCAAAGCGGAGGCGAATCAATTAAAACTACAAAATAGCGCGTCACAAATAATGGACATGCAACAACACGGCACTCAAACGCCACAAGCAAAACATGCCCGTCGCGGACATCAACGCCAGACAACGCCTTCAATAATGAGTCCACTATTGAGGAAAATTCATTGGGATTAATGAATGTCATTTGCAATCATTGTCATTCACTTAACTTCCCAGAAGAAACAACTGACAATACAAATAATGAATTTACACGTTGTTGTCAAAAGGGGCAGATTAGACTGCCTCCTTTACATTCATATCCTGAATATCTACAGAAGCTTCTAACTAACGATGTGCCTGAAAGTAAAAACTTTATGAACTGCATTAAATCCTACAATAGTTCATTTGCTTTTGCATCTACCGGAGTACATATCAGGCCACCTAAAGGCAATGGCCCATACTGCTTTCGCATATGTGGTTAACAAAACGCACTATATTATGTCCAAAAAATATTAATGTTAATCACATTAATAACCAGGTCATTTCATTACTTCCTGGAGAGACACGGCTCTTTCTAAGCTCTGACAGAGTTGACTCTGATGACAACAATGAACATCTGAATTTCCCCTTAGAATATTTGAACACTATTAACCCAGACGGATGACCACAACACAACCTTACCCTTAAAAACGGTGTTATTCAAGCAACAGTTCTTACAGAATCACATGCTAACAATACTGTTCTCATTCCTAGAATTGACCTTACGAGTTCTGACCTGGATTTACCTTTTACATTGAAACGCCGACAGTTCCACATTAAACCTGCATTTGCCATGACCATCAACAAATCACAAGGACAAGCCATGGACAAGGTTGGCATCTACCTCTCTGAACCCGTTTTTGGACATGGACAGCTTTATGTTGCCTTTTCACGTGTTCGACGTTCATCTGACGTTAAACTTAAAGTTATAAATGATCTATGCCAAGGAAGACTCATTCAAAGACAAGACACCATCTTTACTACTAATGTTGTATACAAAGAAATATTCCAATAAAACATTACTCTATGCCAAACACTCTATTTTTTATTTATATAGGCATCATCCAAACCTGCACACTATTCTATATCTAATTCATAAATCTCACTCTTTGTCATGCCCCAACGCCAGGGGTTGGCGAGCGAAGCCCCCTAGTAATCATACTAATTAGGATTATCAGATGTCCAGAATTTAACAAAAAAAAAAAAAAAAAAAAAAGTCACACACTGCAGCTTCCTAATATCCAATCGGTATCCTTGTGCATTTTCCGGAAACTCAAGTCGGCACTGAGAAGCGGCTTGCTGGGACAGTGCACAAGTGCGGAGCAAACTGCTCCGCAAACATTAGCGGAGAAAAAAAGGAACATGTTAATGACATCAACTCGCCTTTTTAGTCAGGTTTTTAAACTTTATTTGCCAGATTGCCTACAAAACTGTTATTGCAGCGGCGCAGTTTGGGGGTTTTCCATTTTAGTCGAGTCGTTGTGGAAAAATATTGGAGGAATTTAATTTAGTGGGTACTTAAAAAGTAGGAACAGATTCGCCTGTATGCTAGAATGCAGCTTCAAGTTTTGTACCTTGTGAAAGATGCGTCTCCTGTGTCTAAACTGTAAAAGATTTTAATGCACGATCTACTCCAGTTTTAATGTAAGCATTACTTTAAAACAAAATCACCTTAAAATATACAGCAGTCTCTCAATATTTCAAGGCAAACCTATGTTAGAAAGTGTTTCATTGTGGAACAGCTTGTGCTGCATCTCTTAAAAGTGCATCCGCATCACACTTTATAGACTGCCCTTTATATGACACAAATCATTATATGTCAAGCTTTCAACGTCACAAGTGGCTGTTTTCCATTACCACATATTTGGTCAACCTAATAATAATTTATTATTTTTTATTATAATACAGATAAACGTTTGTAAACTTGTTTTTTTTTTTCAGCTGAATAACTATCTCAGTAAGCTCCCTATTTCCAGAAATAACTGTGCCCTCTAGTATTGGAAAAGCAATGCAGCACGTTTCTCAACCTTGGCTAAAGCAGCGATCAAGTATCGATTGGCACTTTGTACCAGTGTAGACAGTGAGCGCCTTTTTTCAGCTGTGTCATATATAGTAAATGAAAAGAAAAACAGACATGCTGGTGAAAAGGCAGAAATGCTTCTTTTTGTTAAGAAAAAACTACCGTTTGTGCTTTTAAAGAAGTCAACCTAAGAACAGTGTTACTGGCCTCATTGTACCTTTAACTTTAGTTTTACTTAAAGTAATATACAGTATGTCTGATTATGGTGCAAGGTATAAGCATTCACTTTTTTGTTAATATATCCAATGCCATGTTCTGTAATGGTATGGTGTCTTGATGTGCTTAAGTTACCCAGGATGTGTATGTTAAGCAGATTTTTGTGCATGACCTGGAGTATTTTTTCTATAGAGAAGGGCCATATATTGCTCTTTTTCCCCCACAGAAATTACTGGTTGCCTAGATCTATAGCAAAGAAGAGCGTAAAAGTCAGCAAGTTAATAAAAATAAGTTCATCTCTGTTTCACATGCTACTGTTGTTTCTTTGATAATGCATAATACATTTTCAGCATAACTAAAACATTCAAACCTGATGTAAATTAAAATATATATATATATCGGCCATCGGTATTGACAAAAATGGACAAAAACATATCGGTTTTGTCTAGAATTACCATATCAGTGCATCACTACTTTAAACGAACTCACAGTCCATCAAGTGCTCCTTGTAGAACTGTTTGTACTTATTAGTACAATTACCTCTCTGTAAATTTGCGATACAGTTATAATATTGGAAGCGAAGGTTTGTGATATGCTTTGCATATTTGTAGTTGGTGATCCACAAAGGGAGAGAATGAATCCCGTATCAAAGTAGTTTTTATTCCTGAGCTTTCAGCTCCTGCCAGGATCCGTCATCAGAGGATAATGATTCAACATACAAGAATCAAAGGCAATATATGGCAAAATTATGGGGGTGGGGGGGTTTGGGTAGATAAGTGTGTGCGGGACGGGTGGGGGGAGGGCGTTGGTTGTAAAGTTGTAAAATTTATTATGAGGATGTTCTTCTTCTTAAGTTTGCACATGCTGGTTTCATGTCCAAATGTCTGTTAATGGCGTTTTCATTTGATAGCCAAGATTCAGCCAGCTCTCTGGCACTTTTAGTACTGGCCTTAAATCTTACTTGTACATTGTCCCAGTTAAATGTATGTCCGGTTGAATTTGTGTGCATATAAACCAGTGATCGTGAGTCTGTCCTTCCTTCTGACGGTGTTTTGATGCTCCTGTATATGTGTTGCGTTTTTTTTGACGTTTGTCCTATGTATGCCGCTGGGCAAGAACTGCATGGAATGCTATAAACTGCGTTTTGTGTCTCTGCTGCCTATTTCTTGTTTTTGGCATTAAAAAGGACAGTGTGTAGATTGTTCATAGGTTTGTGTGCTATTCTAATGCCTGAGTTGGACAGGATACGTGCTGCACCTTCTGACACTCCATGATGATAAGGAAGTGTGTACCAGGTGGGATGGGTTGGGTCAGATTGGAGTTGACGGTTTGCTGGGTTCTTGGGCGTCTCCTGTGTAGGCATTGTTTAATGAATGTCTTTGGGTAGCCGTTTGAAGTGAAAAGATGGAAAGGATAGCGTCTTTCATTCGTTTGTGTCTCCTTCCTATTACAATGGGTTTGAATTCTTCGGAATAAAGTAAACATAATAATTTATATAATATTAATATAAAGTAAATAAATACAGCACCGTTTATGAGATGCTGGGTGATTGCTGGCGAAGTGTAATATCTTGTCTGAACAGCATTCCTTACGGTAGACACATGTAATCAGGGTGGAGTCGTTACTTCTTTCAATGGAGATGTCCAGGAAATTGATGCATCGGTTTGTTTCTTTTTCCATGGTGAATTGGATTGCAGGGAATAGTGTGTTGATGTGGTTGTAGAAATCGTTCAGTTGGTCATTTTTTTAATATGACGAATGTGTCGCCTATGTAGCGTATCCAAATTTTGGGTGTGAACTGAGATAGAGCCACGTTTTCGAATCACTGCATTACCCAGTTCTGCCAGAAGTCCTGGTAACGGCAATCCCATTGGCATGCCTTCTTTTTGAATGTAGTATTTTCTGTTGAAATGAAAGTGAGTTTTCTGGCAAAGTGATATTAGGTGCATTATGTCTTTAGTGGACAGCTTTGTTCTTGTCTTTATGGTGGGGTCATTATTCAGTCACATTAGTAGTGTTTCTGTGGCCAGATGGATCGAACTCATAGTATATAGTGATATGACATCAAATGAGACCATGACCTCGTCCTCAGCGATTGATACATGTTTCAGGTGTTGCAATGCCAACTTGCCACTGTTCACAGAATATTCAGAGTCATAAGTTAAATATTTGAGCAATGGTCTGAATTTCAGAGGTGTTTTATGTATTTTTGGGAGTCCATAAAATTCAGGGGAGTTAGCATCGGTGGATTTCGTTTTATAATAATTCTGTGCGTCTAGGCAGCTGTTATTTTGAAGTTTCATCAAAGTGGTGTTTATTTTGTTAAGTGTGGTCTTAGGTCGTTATTCAGCTGTTGATAAGTGTTGGTGTCAGAAAGCATTTCTTCCATTGCTGTGGTATATTGTTCCTTGTTGCGCCTACTTTATTGGCTGGTGTGATAACAATGTTGTTATCATTCTGTAGTGATCGTAGAGCTTTGTTCTTTTGTTGAAATATGTGTGGTCGGATGTCTTGTATGTAACTGGCTGGCAACTGTGCACCTTATTTCTTGTGCGTTGTCTGTCGGTATTTTCTCGGTTAATAAGATGTGTTCCAGGGAACCTAGGAAGTTCATGTTGGATGTGTCTTTGTGGTTGAATTTCATTCCTCCAACGAGAATATTTTGTTCTGTGGTGCAGAGCTGTCTTTTGGAGAAGTTGTATACTCCGGATTGCAGTTCGTTGGTATGTATATTTCCAGTGAGTTTATTCCATTTTTATTTGAGTGTATCTGAGGAAGCACTGTCCTGGATCCGTTTGGCCCATTCCTCTGTAATCATCTGTCTGCATGTTGTGAGGAGTTTGGATCTTTGCTTCGTAGTTTCGGATCTGTAACTGTTTCGTTGGCGGTGTGTTTTGGTGATAAGTTTGTACAAAATGCGTTTTGTGAACTGTTGCATGATGACTGCCATCTTCGGAGTGTTCGTCGGTGGTTTAAATCGTAAGCATTTCGGAGTTACATCATGCCTGACACAACTATGGAGAAAGAAAAGTTTTTCATAGCTGTGTGCTTCTCGGATTGCCGAAGTTTCCCATTATCTAATACATTGGAGGGCTTCTTGCCCGAAGGTTGTAGGAATGGAAGCGAAGGTTAGTGATACGGTTTGCATATTTGTACACACTCACACTTGTGTGTACAAATCATTCACAAATTGGCACACATTTCCTTATCACCATGGAGTGTCAGAAGGTGCAGCATATATCCTGTCCAAATCAGGCATCAGAATAGCACGCAAACCTACAAACAATCTGCACACTGTCCTTTTTAATGCCAAAAACAAGAAATCAGAAGCAGAGACAAAAAAAACGCAGTTTAAAGCATTCCATGCAGTTCTTGCCCAGCGGTATACATAGGACAAACATCAAAAAGAAATGCAACACGTATACAGGAGCATCAAAACGCTGTCAGAAGGAAGGACAGACTCACGATCACTGGTTTATAAGCACACAAATTCAACCGGACATAATTTAACTGGGATAATGTACAAGTAAGATTTAAGGCCAGTACTAAAAGTGCCAGAGAGCTGGCTGAATCTTGGTTATTAAATGAAAACACTATTAACAGACATTTGGACATGAACCCAGCATATGCAAACTTAAGAACATCCTCATAATAAATAAAACTTTACAACCAACACCCTCCTAACCCCACTTCATTACCCCCAAGCCACCCCCACCTAATTTTGCTATATATTGCGTTTGATTCTTGTATGTCTAATATAGAGGTGGGCGGTATGACCAAAATTCTATATCACGGTATTTTTCTAAATTATCCCGGTTTCACTGTATTCGACGGTATTTTTTTCCCCATGCATGAGTGGATGTTAACCACATTTTCCACTGCAATTACTGGCTAAGAATAACCTATTCCACTGTCAAGAGTATTGTACATTGTACAAAAAAAACATTTTGATGTGCACACAAGTATTAATACAGGTTTGCACTGCCCCATAAAGTGATAGTTTTCAATCAGGTGGCACTAATGAAGAGAAGGTATCACATTGCATGACAGATGCAGTCAAAATATAGAACCTTTTTATTGAACAAATTTTGCAAAAACTTCAACTATAATTTTGACAACATATTTTCAACCATACAAAGAGGCATTTAGACTTAGTAAAATATCCAGAAGTGCTTGTAAAAAGTTGTATTGCACTGAATATGTCTTAGAAAAGGAATAAGTAGTAAATATTTTTTGTAAACCAACTACACTTTCTGTTAATGTTAACAATCTCTGTCCACTGACACGTTAAAGGTGACTTTTTAAACAACTTTATTATCATTAAACTGCATAATATTTAAACTAATAAATAATAACAATAAAATAAATAATAGTATTATTACTGATAGTTGCACTATTACTTCAAGACTTTAAGCCCAGGTGCATTACACAGTATTCACCAAAGTAAAATAAAATAAAACAAGTGCAACTTGGTGATGACATCTTTACCAACTGAACTATCATTTAGGCAAACTGCATTAATATGGACCTTGCTTCAAGCTAAGCTATATGCATAAATAATATACCTGCAACTTGCATTTATAATGCTATTTGTGGTATAGCCCTACGAAATCGTATTAGGGCCACGGTGAAGAAAAAAACAATACGGACACAGGGAAGAAAAAAACAAACTATATGTCGAGAATACAGTCAACATTTCCACTTTATTCTCGCCGTTTATGTCGAGAATAAAGTCAACATTTCCACTTTATTCTCGCCGTTTATGTTGAGATTAAAGTCGACATTTCCACTTTATTCTCATAGCTTACTTCATAATTAAAGTAGAATGTCGTAAACTTCTTCCTAAAATCAATGTTTAATTTACTAGATTTTGTCAAACCCCATCATAAATTAATGCAGCACATTAAATGCTTTGTGTTGCATTCCCCGACCCAGTTGTTAATCACTACGCTTCTTAAACTGACTTCCTCTGCACTAAGAGGACACAGCGATCACCATACAGAATCCATTCACTTCATGATATTCCTGCTTTCTGAAAATTTAGAATGCGAAGATAAATACTTGATTATCATTTTCATGATGAAATGCATTAAAGCAGGTATTAAACAAACACGGTAGTGAGGCGGTAGTGCTGCTCCCTAGCAGTAAGGGGTCCCCAGGTGTATGTTCAGTGTAGAGAACTTTATGGCAGGTGTGACGAGGCTCCAAAAAACTGGATGTATGAATGGGTATTGCACAGGTTTAACTTAAATATTGCGTAAATGTTAGGTTTGTGATCTGGTGGTTGGAGACACGAACACAGAATTCAATGCATGTTCTTCTGAGCGGGGTTTCTTTATTGCACGCGTGCTGTCTCCATCTGACGTACCAAAACCCCAGTTCCTATCCTTCCTTTTTCTTTCTCCACATAACCAATCACCACACAATAAACGTCTTTGTGAAATTAAAACAAGTTATAAACTTAGCCCACAGAGTGTTCAGAACTATCAAAATATCTTTGTTATACATGTTTAATTATGCTATCCATTCAGGGTTGCGCCCATCCCTGAACGAGTCGCCAGTACATCGCAGGGTGAATACGAGCAAAACATACACTAGCAGGGTCAATATAGCATAACAAAACCCTACATCCTATATGACTTTGAAAGGAAACTGAAGCACGGCGAGTAACCCCACCAGAAAAACATGCAAATGCAAGGCAGGGTACATCCGAGACACCCTTGCTGTGAGGCAGCAGTGCAACCTCCACGCCGCCGTGCCCCTACATGATTAATGCATGCTTTAATGCATTTCACCATGAAAATTATATCAAGTATTTATCTTAGCATTCTAAATGTTCAGAGAGCAGGAATATCATGAAGTGAATGTATTCTGTGTGGCGATCGCTGCTGGCGCCTCCTCTTAGTGCAAGAGGAAGTCAGTTTAAGAAGCTTGGGGAACACTTAACACAAAGCATTTAATGTGCTATATAACTTATGACGGGGTTTGAGAAAATCTAGTAAATTAAATATTCATTTTATGATGAAGTTTAGTTTACGATGTTCTACTTTAATGACAAATTTTGAGAATAAAGTCGACATGTCGACTTTATTCTCGTCATAAGCGTCGAGATTAAAGTGGAAATGTCGAGAATAAAGTCAACATGTCATCACACTATTTTACAGTACCCAGGTAAATTACACTGTATTGAAAACAAATAAAACAAGTACAACTTGGCTTGCAGTATTATCTAGTAGTATAGAAACAGTATTTACACATTTGAACATAATGGTCCACATCTGACCTTTTAAAACCAAAGTATCTCCAGGAAACGGACATGATTCCTTTTTGTCGGCAAAAGTTCTTCTGTGTCATTATGTTCAACGTTATCGTCAGCTTCAGTTTCGGAATGTTCTCTGTCCATTTTCACCGCGCAATACCTACACTACCACTACCTATTTAGTGGAGTAGCAGTGAAAAAGGTCCCAACGTGAACAGTTTCCTGCTGCGCCACGTTCCAAATGTCGTTTAGGCAATTTAAACCGGTGTTGCGGTATAAGAAAAATCCATATCATAAAAAAAAAATAAAAAACGGCTTTCGGTATGAACCGGTATACCGCCCAGCACTAGTCTAATAATTATCCTCTGATGACGGCGCCTGGCAGGAGCTGAAAGCTCAGGAATAAAAACTACTTTATGATACATGATTCATTCTCTCCCTTTGTGGATCTCCAACTGCAGTTATAATATTGCACAACCTGAGCCACTTTATAAAGCGCATATTTACATATGATGATGATATCATTTTTAAGATGAAATGCAGCAAAATATGTTTATTACATTATACAGATATAGATTATTATTGATAAAATGTTATTTAAATAATTAAACATGTGAGGACACGGTGTCGCAGCGCTAGCAAGGAGGTGGCGCCCCGTTCAGGAATTGTTCCTGCCTCGCGCTATATGCTTGCTGGGGCTGGCGCGACACTGGAAGGATAGATGGATAGAATAATTAAACATGTACTATGAAGATATTTCAGTGTTCCTTAAGTTTTGAAGAATCGGCGCTCTAAGCTTACAGATGGCTTAACGTCAATTACAGAGCAGATTGTGTGGTGATTGGTTATTTGGAGGAAAAAAAGGAAGGACAGGAATTGGAGGTTAGTACGTTTGAAAGAGACAGTGATGCTGCAATAAATTATTTCATCGAAGGTCGTGCATGGCGCAGCAAGCATCTTGCTTTGCAGGAACAATCTTTGGACAGGGTGCCGGGTCGTCACTATCACTGCGCCAGCGTGTTCCCATGTTTAATAACATGCTTTAACTCCTATTATCATAGAAATGATATCAAATATACATCTCAGTATTTAAATTATTCAGAGAACTGTAATATCACGAATGTAATGGATTCTGTGTCATGTCGGTGGAAGACAAAGCCCATTTAAGAAGCACTTAGTGATTCACACATAGCACATAGAAGAACAAAACAAAGCATTTAACTTGCTACTTTAGTTACAATGGCATTTGAGAAACAAGTAAATTAAACGATTTTAAGATGAAGTTTATGGTGTTCTACTTTAATGACAAAATAAACTATGTGATTAAGGTGGAAATTTTGAGATTAAAGTTGACATTTCAAGCTCCCCCCCCCCAATAAACTGTGTTCCTATTTTTTTCTTTTCTCTGTTCCCTAATAAGCTTTCATTTGACACTCAGATGGTGGGCTAAGACTCGACTTTTCATGACATCTTTGATATCTGACAACTTCTTTTTTATTTCGGGGCACTGTGCGACTTTGTAAACTTGAGCTTTCGAGTTTCTCTGACACTCTGTCACTTGATCAACTTCCTTTTGTTGTTTATACCACTGTTAAAACCAACAAATAGTACATTTTCCTTGCCTCCACTAGGTATTCGCTGAAATTCTTCTATTTTCCCCCCGTACTTTTGCCATTGCCATTTCACAGAATACTGAGCTTAAGGGCTATTTATATTAATTTGCATATTCAGAGGCATAATTCTGGGAGGAGACGGGGTGGGACAGCAGGCGCGTGCACGTGCGTTACTTTTCACATTGACCGGGATTTATTAAGCAGAAGAATGTGAAATTTGGCGAATGCACAGATTTATGCATCTGGATTTTTTTGTGTGTACGCACATTTCCTCTTTTGTCCGTATGCCAAGTTTTAGGGTGAATTCTACGTACGGCATTATACATGAGAGCTTGGAACATGTCACAAATGTCTCTATAATCCACTTTGGTGTCTTGGGCCCAGAGCATGCTAGGAATGTCTCTGCATCCCGCTCTGCAGTTCTGACTTGGAATCCTGGAACTCTGCTCCAAATTCCCTGTCTTGGAGCATGCGTGCTAACCAGAGAAAGTTCCACCTGAGAATCCCACTGCACAATGATCCCCCTCTTATGGTCGGTCATCCATAAATTCACATCTTTTGTCCTGGCAATAGTCCACTTCTCAACCCTTTCTTGTGCAGTTTCTCCTGGAGGTTTCCATCCCTCAAAGTTTCTGGATGCCAATATTTGCAAACAGTGCCCTCCATAATGTTTGGGACAAATACATACTTTCCTTGCTTAACTCATTAATTGCAAAGGGACTGGTAGGTCAAAGATGACCTCCACTGTTGATGACAGAAAAATCCCCACTATGGTAAAGGAAACACCCAAACAATTGTTTGATAGAACACAAAAAGTCTTCAGGAGGCAGATGTTTAAGTGCCTGAGACTACTATCCACAGAAGACGTCATGAACAGAAATACAGAGGCCATACTGCAAGATGCAAACCAGTAGTTAGCCACAAAAACAGTATAGCCAGAATATAGTTTGTGAAAGAGTACATATAAGAGACTAGAATTCTGGAAAAAGATCTTGAGGACAGATGAAACAAAGATGAATCTGCATCAGAATGATGGCAAGTGTAAACGGTTGAGACGAAAAGGAACAGCGCAAGACCCAAGGCATATCACCTCATCTGTTAAACGTGATGGTGGCTGTGCTATGGTTTGAGGATGTATGGTTGCCACAGTTACTGCCACACTTCTCTTCACTGATGATGTAACTGCTGACGGCAGTTACACAATGAATCCTAAGGTGTATAGAAACATCTGCTCATATTCCAGTATATGTATTCCCCTACAACAAGATAATAATCCTAAACATACTGTTAAGATAACACAGGAGTTTTTTAAAGCTAAAGAATTGAAAATGATTGAATGGCCAAGCCAGTCACCCGATTTAACTCCAACTGAACATGTCTTCCATATGCTAAAGAGAAATGTTAAGGGGAGAAGCCCCCGAAGAAAGCAGTAGCTAAAAAAAAAAAAAAGACTGCATTAGAGACTTAACAGAGCAACAAAGTACTAAACATGACTGCTTTAATATGTTTCTACATGGTGTGACAGAAATATATGCAAATATCCTTAAAGTCTGCAATGTGCACTTTACTCACATTTTAATTTTTTGATTTGTAATTTAAAACCTTAGACTGGACGGGTAAATCAAGGAAAAATGTGTCTTTATTCCAAACATTATGAAGGGCACTATGTCACATCTGTCAGATCATTCCTCTCAACACCAACCTCGAACGCAGCACTGCAGCTGACCAGTGTCTATTAAGTGTCTTATAATTCAGCAATGCAAGTTTACGGCTTTAGCAGTTATAATTGTATATTGACGATTTTGTTAAAGACACACAGCATTCCTTCCTTAAGTATCGCTGAACTTTCTCTTTCACTTCATAAAATGATTATGTCTCTTACTTGTTCAGGACGCCACCCCTTCTTCAGTACTCCATCTACCCTTTTGGCTAGTGATGGCTATTCATATGGCCTATGAATCAGTTCTGTTCCAACTTTATTTACATAAAGCCCGTTCTCAACACAGCGCATATATATAGCATCTTATATTAGTGCTGGGCGGTATACCGGTTCATACCGAAAACCGTTTTTTATTTTTTTTATGATATGGATTTTTCTTATACAGCAACACCAGTTTAAATTGCCTAAACGACATTCGGAATGTGGCGCAGGGGGAAACTGTTCAAGTGGGGACCTTTTTCACTGCTACACCGCTAAACACAGATTTGTTGCACAGGGGCTCTTTTTCACTGCTACTCCACTAAATAGGTAGTGGTAGTGTAGGTACTGGGCGATGAAAATGGACAGAGCACATTCCGAAACTGAAGCTGACGATAAAGTTGAACATAATGACACAGAAGAACTTTTGCCGAAAAAAAGGAATCATGTCCGTTTCCTGGAGATACTTTGGTTTTAAAAGGTCGGATGTAGACCATTATGTTCAAATGTGTAAATACTGTTTCTATACTACTGGATAATACGGCAAGCCAAGTTGTACTTGTTTTATTTGTCTTCAATACAGTGTAATTTACCTGGGTACTGTATAATAGTGTGATGACATGTTGACTTTATTCTCGACATTTCCACTTTAATCTCGACGCTTATGACGAGAATAAAGTCGACATGTTGACTTTATTCTCGACATTTCTATTTTATTCTTGCTGTTTATGTTAAGATTAAATCGACATGTTGACTTTATTCTCGAAATTTGTCATTAAAGTAGAACATCGTAAACTAAACTTCATCATAAAATGAATATTTAATTTACTAGATTTTCCCAAACCCCGTCATAAGTTATTATAGCACATTAAGTGCTTTGTGTTAAAGTGTTCCCCGAGCTTCTTAAACTGACTTCCTCTTGCACTAAGAGGAGGTGCCGGCAGCGATCGCCACACAGAATACATTCACTTCATGATATTCCTGCTCTCTGAACATTTAGAATGCTAAGATAAATACTTGATATAATTTTCATGGTGAAATGCATTAAAGCATGTATTAATCATGTGGGGGCACGGCGGCGTGGAGGTTGCACTGCTGCCTCACAGCAAGGGTGTCTCAGATGTACCCTGCCTTGCATTTGCATGTTTTTCTGGTGGGTTTACTCGGCGTGCTTCAGTTTCCTTTCAAAGTCATATAGGATGTGGGGTTTTGTTATGCTATATTGACCCTGCTAGTGTATGTTTTGCTCGTATTCACCCTGCGATGTACTGGCGACTCGTTCAGGGATGGGCGCAACCCTGAATGGATGGCATAATTAAACATGTATAACGAAGATATTTTTAAAGTTCTGAACACTCCGTGGGCTAAGTTTATAACTAGTTTTAATTTCACAAAGACATTTATCATGTGGCGATTGGTTATGTGGAGAAAGAAAAAGGAAGGATAAGAACTGGGGTTTTGGTACGTCAGATAGAGACAGCACGCGTGCAATAAAGAAAGCCCACTCAGGAGAACATGCATTGAATTCTGTGTTCGTGTCCCCGACCACCAGATCACAAACCCAACATTTACACAATATTTAAGTTAAACCTGTGCGATACCCATTCATACATCCAGTTTTTGGAGCCTCGTCACACCTGCCATAAAGTTCTCTACACTGAACATACACCTGGGGACCCCTTACTGCGAGGGAGCAGCACTACCGCCTCACTACCGTGCATGTTTAATACCTGCTTTAATGCATTTCATCATGAAAATGATATCAAGTATTTATCTTAGCATTCTAAATTTTCAGAAAGAAGGAATATCATGAAGTGAATGGATTCTGTATGGTGATCGCTGTCTCCTCTTAGTGCGGAGGAAGTCAGTTTAAGAAGCGTAGTGATTAACAACTGGGTCGGGGAACGCAACACAAAGCATTTAATGTGCTACATTAATTTATGACGGGGTTTGACAAAATCTAGTAAAT